>NW_020174423.1:760798-790509 GCF_003031525.2 Neophocaena asiaeorientalis asiaeorientalis | reverse complement strand
CAAAAAAAAAAAAAAAAACAAAAAAAAACAAGGCACATGCCAAATCATGATTCCCTTAATGCCTTCAGTGGTTTCCTGCTAATACACCCTACTACAGGGGGGCCTGAGACTTTGGCTGGAGAACACAGACAGAAACATTCTGTATATATATTTCTTAAAAGACTGATTCTAGTCACAATGTATGCTCACATATTTCTTGCACATTAGGCTAGTTTTATGTAAAGAGTAGAACTAGCAAACAAACATTGCAAAGTACTCTTTAAATCAAAAACTACGTTTTAATACACACAGTGGCTTAACGTGGGCAACCTGACAGAACCTCATGCTTTCTGAATTATGAAACAAAGCATGACTCAGTACAGATTATTTTAATATGGGAATATGAATCTAAGTAGTTTACAATATTAAAGAAAACTAAAGTCACACTCACTTGCAATCATGACCTTTATGACAAACCCTTGCACATTCTGTACAACAACAGAGGGACTCCAGCAAGCCACATGTACGACACTCAAAAATATCCTAAAATGAAAAGGATATACTTTTTAGAAAAATGGTATGTATGTCTCATCACAATAATTATTTCTGGTATTTTCTAAAACAATTCAATCACAACAACAGCAGAGCAAAATTAATGTGCTCTGGGAAACAGTCACAGATGGGTACACAAATGGGAATCAAATATTACCAGAAGGGCAAAAATAATCTGTATCATCCAAAAAAAGGCATAACTGTTATAAAGTCTAAATCAAGAGCTGTGAATCAGATTATACTACCCAGCGAAGATTTCTAATTTTTATGACAGCCCGTAACTGGTGTTAACAGTCAACTCCTTTGCCTCATTTATTTAGGAATTAAATACAAATTAATTTTCTTTGGAGAATTTTATAACTCAGGAGTAAAAGGAAATACCAGACTTGCAATTCCAAAGCTAAGAACTGTAACTCTAGTCATGGTCAAAGGGAAGAAAAGAAAACCTAGATAGCATAAATATAGGGAAATATAAAATAACTTACCTGGTTAATGTGCTCTGCTCCAGTCCATGTAAAACTGCAGGTATCATTACAACATAAGACATATAAAGGAGAGTCATCAGGGTTGGTACCTGATGGGCAAACCATGCCCATAAATACATCTTCCTCTTTTTCACTTGAGGACACTTCAGCTAAAAAGATTAAAAACATAATAGTTCATACATCAAGAAAAGACTTACAGCCATCTACTCCTTTCCTCAAATGGAAAAGCTCTAACATTTACATAGTATAAATAAGAAACTACTATATATTAATAAAATAAATTGACATACAAAGTCAACAATGCAAGGAAATCTAGTCAATTCTGGTACAAAGTAAAGCAAAGCATAATTATATCATAACCACATATGAGGGCAATACAAATACATCAAACATCAGCCTTCTGAGTCATTAGCTCTACCTCATGCAGTTAAGATTCAAGTTCTAGCTCTACTTAACAAATTATAAGCAGTCACATAATTTATTCATAGCCAGTATTTCTTAAAAGATAACTACTAAATCTTTTAAAGGCTGGTTGGCAGGAACTGATATTCCTTAATGCTTTCTGTTAGGCAGTAAATCCAAGTCAGTAAGAACAGTAAGACTTCTGGCCTGTTCTTTCCATAAAATTTTATCACTAACACGAATTAACACGTGGACAGGTTCTAAGAATAATCCATCTTTTCTTTCAAAAGATTAATCATTACACAATCCATTATGGAATTTTTTTTTAATTTAAGGAAATTTAGACCAGCTGCTTTTTGATGGAAAGTTAGAAGGTACAATATGCTTGAAAAAAGTATAAGCATATGCATTTCATACACATAAGCAAAAGAATTACCTTGATAGTTTCTAATCAGTATCATTTCCATATACAGAAATTAGGTTTGAATAATTATAGAAGAGAATCTATTCAAATTAAAAAATAAGCAACTCTTTTAGAAGTTGAAATAAATTACCTTTTGCAATTTTCTGGGCTGTTTCTAAAATGGTAATTGCAGCAGGATAAGCTCGGCCACTTACAGCTGACATAAATGGGGTCATACCTCTTGCATCCCTAAAATGAGAATAATTGTATATAAAAATATTATCAATTATTGTCCTTCCTGATTATGAAAGTAACACATGTTCATGATGAAACAAAAAAACAGTTTTGTCTTAGTAAATAATGTCTCACCATTCAAAGAAAACCATCAGTGGTATTTTCTGGCCTCATATTACCTCACTTAAAGCCACTTTGTGGAACCTCTGTCTCTCTAAACCATGGTCTACTTTCTTGGCTTTAGTGACACTAAAGAATAGACCAGCAAGGGCTCTGGAGTAAACTAATACTTTCTAGACGTGAGCATAGTAATAGGCTCTATCTCAAGCTATTGTAAGGAGGATTATATGAATTATTACTTAAAAGGTTTCAGCACAGTGCCTAGCAAAAAACAAGTATTCAGTTAAGTGTTAGCTATTATTATTACGAGTTTCCTCTTTAAAATGTATTTAAACATTCTTCACTGAATTTCTATTTCCTCCTAGACCCCTCACATTTCCCAGAAGTCAGTCCTCAGCCGTTTGTGCCTCTCTCTCTCTTCTGCCATAGCAACTACCACTTCTCTCACAATAATACGGTTCCAACACCTACACTTGTTTACTTGATAAGCCTACTTGGGATTTCCCAGTGGTATCTTACATTCAACGTGCCTAAAACTCAAATCATCTTTCTCCGCAAACCTGCTCTCTACCTGACTTATCTATGTCACCCAACAGTATCACTGTCCCAAGTAACTTCAGACAAAAATTTTGGTTCTTCACAAAGTATTCCTTCTAAAGCAATTTTTAAACTTCTGCATCTCATCTTTCTTTTCCATTTTCAACAACTCAATAGTTCAGTTTATTACAACACACATATTAAAGGCTATGACAGACATATAAACATAGCCTTGACTCTGGTTTCTACTCTTGCCTATTTTCATCTCTTTTATACCACCATCTCATTACTATTCTCATAATCCCACTTTGATACTATTACAATCTAACAAAGGCCATTATTGAGAGGATTCAAGCCCAAAGAACAGAGACCAAAGTAGTGATTTTAACCTATTTTTTTCAGATCCACTGGCTGTTGTTCTCTTCTTTCTAATCCTCCACTCTGAATTGGATGAATTACTGTTCCTCATAATATTCAGACTTCTCCATGTTGTTGTTCCCTCTTCTCCCTATTTCTCATAGTTCTACTCAAACTTCACTTTCATGAAGCTGCTTACTGTAGAATAAACACACTTCTCCCTTCTGTTTACTCCAAAACACACTTATGTGTCCCTTTAGCCAGATTCAACCAAGAAAAAAGCTCAAATAAATAAAATCAGAATTGAAAGAGAAGTTACAACCAAAATCAAACAAATACAAAGGATCATAAGAGATTTACTATGAACGATTACACACCAATAAAATGGACAACTTAGAAGAAATGGATAAACTCCTAGAAACATACAATCTCCCAAGACCGAATCAGAAAGAAATAGAAAATATGAGCAGAATGATTACCAGTAATAAAATTGAATCGGTAATTTAAAAACTCCCAACAAACAAAGGTCCATGACCAGACAGCTTCACAGGTGAATTCTACCAAACATTTAAGGGGTTAACACCTATCCTTCTCAAACCATTCCCCAAAAAAGTAAGAGGAAGAAATGCTTCCACACTCATCCTACAAGGCCAGCATCGCCTTGATACCAAAACCCAAGACATCACAAAACATTTTAATTAATCAATCACAGGCCAGTATCACTGATGAACAGAGATGCAAAAATCCTCAACAAAATATCAGCAAACCAAATTCAGCAATAATTGAAAGGATGATATACCATGATGAAGCAGGGGATTTATCTCAGGATGCAAGTACGGTTCAATATCCACAAATCAATCAACATGATACACATTAACAAACTGAAAAATAAAATTGTATCATCACCTCAGTAGAAGCAGAGAAGGATTCTGACAGAATTCAACATCCATTTATGATAGAAACTCTCCAGAAAGTGGGTACAGAGGGAACATACCTCAACATAATAAATGCCACAAATTGGCAGGCCCACAGTTAACATAATGAAAGGTGAAAAGTTGAAAGCATTTCCTCTAAGATCAGGAACAAGAAAAGGATGCCCACTCTCACCACTTTCATTCAACAAAGTATTTTAAGGCCTAGCCACAGCAATTAGATAAGAAAAAGAACAAAAAGGCATCCAAATTGGAAAGATGGAAGTAAAATTATCACTGTTTGTAGATGACATATACTACATATAGAAAACCCTAAAGATGCCACCCAAAAGCAATTAGAACAAATAAATGAATTGAGTAAAGTTGCAGGAAACGAAATTAATATGCAGAAGTCTACTGCATTTGTATACACTAAAAACAAACTATCAGAAAGAGAAATTAAGAAAACAATCCCATTTACAATTGCATCAAAAATAACAAACTACCTAGGAATACATCTAATCAAGGAGGTAGCAGACCTGTACTTGGAATATGTGGAATACTATAAGACACTGATGAAAGAAATTGAAGATGACCAGAAATGGAAAAATAAACCTTGCTCATGGATTGGAAGAATCAGTATTACTGAAATGACCATACTACTTAAAGCAATCTACAGATTTAATGCAATCCCTATCAAAATACACATGACATTTTTCTAAGAACTAGAACAAATAATCATCAAATTTATATGGAACCATGAAAGACCCCAAAACAGCCAAAGCAATCTTGAGGGAAAAAAACCCAAAGCTGGAGGCATCATGTTCCCTGATTTCAAACAGTACTACAAACCTGTATTAATCAAATGGTATGGTACTAGCATAAAAAAAAGACACAGAGATCAATGGAACAGAAGAGAGGGCCTTGCAAAAATAAAAAACTCAAAACACCTTCTTGTACTAAATAGGGAAGGTGACATAAGGGTCAAGGCTGGGAGTCCCCATTCTGTAATAAAGACACATACCAGGGCTGGAATTCCAGCAATGCCACTCACTAGTTTTGTGAGCCTGGGCAAGTTAATTAACCCATGACAAAGGAGGCAAGAATATATAATGGGGGAAAAAGACAGTCTCTTCAATAAATAGTGTTGACAAAATTGGACAGCTAACTGCAAAAGCATCAAACTGGACTACTTTCTCTCACCATATAAAAAAATAAATTCGAAGTGGATTAGGGACTTAAATTTACGACCTGAACCCATAAAACTCCTAAAAGAAAACACAGGCAGTATGCTCTTTGACACTGGTCTTAGTTTTATCTTTTTTGGATCTGCCTCTTCAGGCAAGGAAAACAAAAGCAAAATCAAACAAACAGGACTACATCAAACTAAAAAGTTTTTGAGGAAACCACCAACAAAATGAAAAGCCCACCTACTGAACAGGAGAAGATATTTGCCCATGATATATCCAATAAGGGACTGATATCCAAAATATACAAAGAACTCATACAATTCAACATCAAACAAACCCAATCTGATTAAAAACTGGGCCGGAGACCTGAACAGACATTTTTCCAAAGAAGACATACGACAGATGGCCAACACACACGTGAATAAGTTCAACATCACTAGTCATCAACATCACTAGTCATCATAAGTTCAACATCACTAGAAACGCAAATCAAAACCACAGTAAGATACTACCTCACATCTGTCAGAATGGCTATTATCAAAAAAGACAACAAATAACAAGTGTTGGCGAGGATGTGGAGAAAAGGGAAGCCTCTTGCAGAAACAGACTCATAGATGCAGAGAACAAACTAGTGGTTGCCAGAGGGCAGGGGGTTAGGAGAATGAGTGAAATAGGTGAGGTACAAACTTCCAGTTATAAAATAAGTCATGAGGACAGCATAGGGAATATTATCAATAAGACTGTAATAACTCTGTATGGTGACAGATGGTAACCACACTTATTGTGGTGGTCATTTTGTAATGTAAAAAAATATCAAATCAGTATGTTGTACACCTGAAACTAACATAATAAGTCAATTATACTTCAATAAAAAAAGAAGAAAAAACCCTTTTCTTACTGAGTCATCTCCATGGTAAATAATTCCCAGATACATCACTTAGGAAACTGTGTTAGCAACTCTAGGAAATTCTCCTGTATCTGTAGTATAAAAAAGCAAAAAGGGCCAGTTTGATCATCTCTATACTTATCACCTAAAAGTCAGGCAAAAGAACACTGCCTCTGGGCTTCCCTGGTGGCGCAGTGGTTTAGAGTCTGCCTGCCGATGCAGGGGACACGGGTTCGTGCCCCGGTCCGGGAAGATCCCACATGCCGTGGAGTGGCTGGGCCCGTGAGCCATGGCTGCTGAGCCTGTGCTCCGCAACGGGAGAGGCCACAACAGTGAGAGGCCCGCGTAGAGCAAAACAAAAGAACACTGCCTCTCCTAGTAACATCAGCTTATGAATACAGTGGCATACTGGGTGTTTTCCAGATATTTTATATGTTTTTTAGATAAAGGAGGAAAAAGTCAACCACTGTGAGGGTACTAAAATAAAGCACTAGTGAAATAGAAATGAATTGTAGAAATATAAAATGAATTAACAACAAAGAGAAAGGGAATAAGAACATAAAATAACTTTTTAGACACCACCACGAGGAAATTATACAAAGGTAATATGATTAAAAACACCATAAATGCAAAAAGATGACAACTGAGAACATAGAAACAGAAAGATATACTGTATGTATCCATATATAAACCATTTTTATCTATGCCTCAAACCACTAATAAATTATTAAGATGCTTCTGTCATAATAACTCTGTTTATAATCCAATGACTTATTTTACTAGTGTGGGGCAGCCTTCATTAAATCATAATTTCAAAAATTTGGTCATTTTCATCCAAAGGGCAGTAAGACTTAAACATGAAAACTCCCTCGCCCTCAAAGATAAAAAAACTCATAACACCTTCTTATACTAAATAGGGAAGGTGACATAAGGGTCAAGGCTGGGAGTCCCAGTTCTGTAATAAAGACACATACTAGGGCTGGAATTCCAGCTATGCCACTCAATAGTTTTGTGAGCCTGGGCAAGTTAATTAACCTCTAAGCCCACTGCTGCAAATGTAAAGTGGAGATAATATTATCTACTCTAGACAGTTATATCTAGAATAAGAGTTAATGCAAGCAGAGCTTGACACTGATTAATAACTATTATAAAAACACTCATCATTATGAGTTTGTAAAGGAAGATAAACAATCGAGTTGCAGGTAGAGATGTAACCTATTAACGGTTAATGAGCACTTACAACAGAATACTTATCAAAAGCTCTGTATGATCTCATGATGATTCTGTAAGCCAAGATTTCCAAAGAAACCATAAGAATCATCCTTGGATTTTCACAATACAGATTCCAGGCCCCATTTCAGACCTGCTGAGTTATACTTCTAGTGTAGAGCTTGGGGAAGAATGTGTATAATTTTTAAAGTTCTCCAGGTGACAGTGATATAACTAATTTATGGATTCAACATTTGAGAGCAACTATACTGTGATCTTTTTAACATATAAATATACACCCTCATCAAGCTAACATAAAATCAAACTATTCATTTAGTGTACCCTGTATTATATCGAGAAGGCCTCTTTCACTAGAGAGAGCTTACTTAGTAACACGGAAAATACAATGCTAGATTCTGATAAATTTTAAATTCAATTAAGATAATTGTTGTTCCATATGTTGCAAGATCAACTTAACAGTAAAAGGAGTAAAGCTAAATCTTCATATCAAAAGTATATTAAACTTCTTACTTGGCAGAGAGAAGTTCTCGTAGATAGGGCTGTAGAACAACACTGTCACATAACAATTTTAATATAAAATGAGCGTTGGCCTTTCGATCCTTGGATTCTACTACAGATGGCTCTGTGGAAGGACCTGTAATTAAGCAGATCCACTTGGTAACAAAAATGTTCAAAACAGAGTGAAAGACTGTTCTAGAATAATATACCAAGTATCTATCAAATAAACCACCAGAAAAATATTTGAGTATTGGTAACAAATTAATAACTTCATTACAGAGAATTTAAACACATTAACACATTTTATAAATCTCAACTGATGAAATATATGCACATACACACCACCACAACTTCACTGATATACAGAAGATAAGTCACAGAATTAGATATTTTTCAAGCCAAGAAGTCTCCTTGAGATAAACTGTAAAATAAACACTATATACAAAGTGTTTAGTTTTATCTTCCAAATGCCTAGGTAGATAAAATAGTAGAGATTCTCACCTGGAATGGTGGAGGTGCTTGGTCCTTGACCGGTGCCAGTCGCTGCTGTGGTAAGAGATCCCACAGCAGGGGCCAGGATAAAATCAATGTCACCATCTTTCAGTAAACAGAACAGCAGGATGTACATCATTATAGGCAACATATCCCTAACATGTTCTTTTAACTGGCCTTAAGGCTTTTCTCTGCAAGCCAAAGGTCAAATCGGACAGAGGCTTAAGTGGATGCTTCTTTTCCAAACTATAATAGAAGGAATCCACTAGGCAAACTATTAACTTATCTTGATATATTATTAGCTAGCTTCTTACCAGTATAGAAATATGTATTTCAGTAGAAGAGGGATATCTAACAAGACTTTCTAGAATTTTAATTTTTAAGTTACAAACATCTTAAACCAAATCTATGTAAGCTAGTTATAATACTCATTATGCTAATTTTAACAATTTCAGATTTCTAAATATCCCACTGAAATGTTTATTTCTTTTCTTTCACGACCCTGTCTTTTTGTTAAACACTGAATAAAATAACAGATCTTACCAGGATCCATTGCAGGAGGGTCAGGAACCCAACTAGGGGGAGCTATGGGGGGTGAAACTGGATCTTGGTGGTCACTGGATGAAGCTCCAGCTTCATGTCTACCCAAACCAGCCGCTCTCAATGAACGTCTCATCATTTCCCGTAATCTCAAACTAGAAGAACATGGACAAAATCACTACCACGTCTAAGTGTAAGGATAAGGTGCACAGAACTTCTCATCTGAGGTGAAAGTTTGTTCTACAAGCAAATACTCCAGGCAGGAAAGTGAAGTACAAATGCCAATTCTGGAATCACAGAATAAGTCAGCAAGGGATAGAAATGGAACTGGGGGATCCTAGTACCCAGTTCAGCACTAAAACCACTATATTAAGCTCCCACAGAAACTTAAGCACCGGGAACAAAAGTTGCAGTGAAGTTAAGATTAGGAAATAATCTTTCATACAGTTAAGATAAATGAACAGCTGAACATTAAAACAAAAAAAAATTCTGTCCCCTGTTTATCATCAGTAAGAATTAAGTTCAATAGTAGACATTAGCAAAACATACTGATTAGCACAAAACCAATACTGTTAGCCCACTAAACCCCTTTTCTGTGCTCTCAAAAGCAATGGAACTAATATCCACACAGTAAGTAGTTTTCAAACAAAGATCAATTTAGGTTTATTTTTTATACAAAAAAGTTTTTTTAACAGTACAACTTCATCCCAAGGAAATTAATGAATGAAACTGGAGCTTGTAAAATGTGTTGTTAGATTAATTATCTGGGCGTGATTTTTTTTTCTCCTGCTATACAGGTGTGCACATCGCTAAAAAGATAAAGAAATAATCACAAACACAGACCTCATTAGGGGAACTAGTAAACTACCTGTACAAAAATCTATACCTCTGAATAAAAGCTTACAAAGGCTGCAAAATTCACACATTAAAAACTAGCAGCAATTAAGAGAGAGCACATAAGGCAAAGCCTTTCACTTGGCCACAATTTTAGAGCTTCTAAATGAATAAAGCTTCTAAATGAATAAAGAGTAAGAATTCAATTTTAAGGGCCAGGCAACACATAAGGGACTGCTTTCTCCCAGGCAGATTTAATCCCAAAGACATGACATTTCTGATGTGAAAAACCTAACACCTTACCAGGTGAGCATTATATGTCTGCAAATAAGTAATTCAGAAATATTTGTATTAATGTTTGAATCTCTAATTATTATTTAATCCGAGGGTAAGTGTGTTTTTCCATAGCAATACATTTTCAGTTTTATGAGTAAACTTTTTTAAAAATGCATTTAGAAGCTACTTTCAGGAACCCATCTATTTTATAAGGCTTGTGTATGATGATGTACCTTGGGGAAGAGAAACATTTTTTGGAAGATTCTGCAAAGTAAATCTTAATGTCTCAAAAAATATACTAGCTATTATAGTATGCACTATTAAAAAATAGCTATAGTTAACTCTTTTCTGGTACTGGTGTCTTCTCTCTCCCAATTTAGAAATCTGAGTTCAAGAGTTTTTATAATATGGAAGGGAGCAGGGAACAGTGATTATGATTCTTTCAGTCAAGGTCACGTCCCTGTCCAAGATATCACCCAAAGAGCATGGCAGGCTCCTTACCAGTAACAGCACACACCCGGGTGACTTCACACTGTGATGCTCCTACACAATTTTAAATAAGCTCAACACAGACACTTGGTATCCTCATGTGTCTTACCCAAAACACACAGAGAGAAAAAAATCAGCGGTAATTGGGAGGCACTGCAAATAACCTGAAAATAAATGCATGTTTTGGGCTTATCAAGAAGAATGCTTACACCAGGGTCGCAAACACAATGCCTACTGGGCCTGGAAAGTAAAATAAACTGAGGAAAGGGCAGTCAGGTGTAAGAAGTAGGGGGTCATGGCAAACTAGAGGCATACATGCTCATCTAAAGGCATTCGAATTTTAAAGAAAAAAAAAAATTTTAACATTGCACAGGCCAAACAAAACATATATGGGCTATTCTCCAACCTCTAGCCTAGAGCACATTAAGAATAAATGAAGATAAATTGAGACCATAGTCTCATCTTGAACTTGCAAACTCCCAACTTTGTTGTTGTGATGTAGTCAATTCAATATTATATGAGGGGGTCATTCCTTGTCATTTAAAAAAATTGTCCTCTACCTCTCTTCTTCATTAGGTCTTGGGAACATTTTTAAGTACAATGCCCAGCTCCTCATACAGATTCTTTCAAAACAAAAAACAAAAAAAAACAAAAAAAAGAAAATTATTCTTCAAGATGTTGTACACAATTCATGAAGATTCACCTGTATCCTCAGTGGCTGAGGACAATACTGAGGAGATACCACCTTGGCTGCTAAGATTCAGAGTTTTGACATTTCTTCGTATAGGCTTGCCTGGAGTCATCGTATTTTCTGACAATATGGAAGAATTCAAGGTTGATGTAATTTCCTCTTTGTAAGCACGTTATATCCATGCTACAGAAGCCTTAGAATCCAGTCATGTTCAAACATACCACTGTGACAAAAAAGCGAAGGTCATGTGTCTTCCAGATTAATAATCTCTAGAGTACATACACCTGCAATCAGATGCATCAATCAAGCTTTCCACTAAATCTGCCCTTTGTACTCAGGCACTATTGAGTCACATAACAAAACTTCTGAGTCAAATCATCATCTGAAGGCATTTAACAGTACTCCATTCAATATTGAAATTGCATCAGTTTTGAGCTTACAGCTCATGAATCCCAGCCTGCATACTCATCAAGGGGTATCGCCTAGAAAATCCATTGTAGGCTAGAGGAGGGTTTCACTTCAATGAAGCAGAGTCTGTGGACTTCCTACTGCCCGGCGTGGATAATAAGACTCCTGTGCTTTCATCTGTTCAACCGGCAGCCCTGAGTTTGAACTGGTTAAGAGCACTGCAGTGAAATCTTCGGCAAATGCCTCAAAGGAGCTTACTCTGCAAATTATTTCTGTGAGCAACACATCACCCACTCTTGAAGCTCCTTTTAGTCTTTGCCTTCAAAATAATCCTTACATGAAAAAAAGATGGCAGCACTGGCATTGGACCAACCATATCAGAGTCCAACTTGATTTGCACCTGTATTTTCCCTGAGGAAATGAAATACCTGAAATAATTCAGACACTAATTTCTTCATGAAGAATTTAAGTTGCTTTCCAGTTTAGACCAAACATTTTGCCTAGTGTAGTCCTAAACAAATGATAATTTCCATTTTGCATAGTCTACATAATGTTTCTGTACTATTTTAAATTATAATTTGGTCACCCATAACTAGTTTTTGATAAACCTCACTTCAGGATGTTTTTGAACCTGGGAAGCTATCAAGTTGGAACCAATTTTAGAAGAATCATTTTTAAAGGGAAAGTTGAATATAGAACAGAAAATAAGCAAAAGAGTGTCTTCGTTTTAAGTAGACTTTACAACCTATCACATTAGCACAGTGAGCAGTGCTTCCATTAATGATTTGTGAAGTATCCAAGAATTTTGGCTCTCATGTCTAATATAAATGTGTTTTCCTTCAGGGGAAAAAAAAAAACTACAAACAGCTGTATCCTGAATTCTTTATAGTCTTCATCTATTCGAACATCTAGTAATTTTTAATGTGTTATAAAGTGTCCATCTCACAACTCAGAAAGCCTGAAAATTTAAAATACCAAACATTCACAATATACATCAGCCTTTCATTTCTTCCCAGATCTTTAGGACATCTGAGAAACTGAGCTAAGTAAACAATCTGAAAATAAAAGATTGAGGTTCTCTCAATTATTATATTACTTGTTCTCCAACTAAAGAAAATAACTTCCTAGGAAACATGAATGATGAGTTTAAAACACATTCAAAGAATCAAGTTTGAACTACTTGTCTAAATTACCTCAAGTTTTTGAAGGATCCTAGGTCCTACTGTTTTACACCTAAACTCTAACTAGATATTGTCAGGTATTTTTCCCAGGCTGATATTGGGAGGAACAAAAACAAAACAAAAGGACCCACCAATTCATGCATATGATAGGAAAGAGATACACTTCTTTCTGTACTTGGATTATGTTTCCACCAATTAAACTTTCCTGGTAAAAATCACATTACCTTCGGCTACTTGATGATCCAGCCCGATTACCTGGGCCATTACTTGAAACAACTGATATTGCATTTGCGATGGCCTCAACAGCAGAAAGCCTTTCTGCAAATGTATTTCTTTCAGAGCGCTCTGCTTCTGAAACATAAGAGAAAAAAATTAGGATCAATTTAAACTTCAAAAATAACTAAGAGATGAAGTATGTACAGGTCATTAAATGCTAACTGCTAAGTGTTTTAGTATTCTAATTCACATACTAGTGATAACAGCTTAATTTTCCCTCCTTAGAGCAACACTTAAGCTAGATTAAACTATGACCTTTAATGTGAATTATTTCCTTATTCTGCCTTACTTTTAAACCCCCAAAGATAAAAAATAAGGTTATTCACAAGTAGGCTGAAATTTAGCTTTCACTACCAAGGAAGAAAAGGCCTACATATCGGTACCTCAATCTTAATTTATACACTACTTATAATCCTTTAGTCAGTCAACGATAACGAGATAAAGGTCAGAAACTTGCAAACCACTGTTCAAAAACGTAGTTACCAGAATATCATCTGCAGAATTCAAAATAAGGAAAACCATTATGAATTACACAGTTACACTTTAGGTTTTCAGTTTCCCCCTTCACTTAGCCAATTAAAAACTTTATGGCAAAAAGCTTACTTTTCCAAAAACATCTAACAACTCACTAGGTTATTTTTCCCTCTACATTCTGAAAATTGGGATACGAGTTGCCTCAATATAATTTGACTTAACTTGCTAAATAATTCCCACGGTAATAAAAGTCACCTGCAATTATAAAATCAGTAAAGCTCTTAAGTATCATATATACAGTTTGTACTTAACAGAGAAATTAGAATTTAAGGCAACAGAAACACAGTGATAAAAATTTTATTTATTCATGTTACATGTTCATCCCAACAGGCATTTTTACCTTCTGAGACTCCTAGATTTTACAAAGCAAAGTAAAAGTACATACAAATTCTTTACAGTGATTTTCTTTTAATAATTTTTATATTTTCAAAATTGCCCAAAATTCCTCTTAAAGATCATGTTACAGTTCTGAATCTCACCCTCTTCTTCTTTAGTTTCCTTATTGCTGGTTGGAAAGCAAACTGATACACAAGCATGCAAAATATTTCGATTTCCATCACATCTGTGGCTGATGAATGTCTGTAGCATCTGTAGATTCTGCTCTAAAACAACCGCTTGCTCAAGATTCATAAGATATTGTCGACAGGCCTCATAGTCACAGCGTAGGATGTGCTGCATTAACGTTTGTTTCTGTGCTCAGACAAATTAGGAAAAAAACTTCAATGAATTTGTACAGCACATTACACATGTCAAAAAGTTCACATGGCCAACACAATAATATAATCAGCTCTGCAGATACACAGAGACAATTTAAGGTGGCCTGGCAAAAGAAGCTGAACTTGAAGGTATCCTTAAGCACAGAATACAACTGACAGGAATGGAAGAGTGGGTAAACCTTCTGTAAAGGACCAATAAATACCTTCAGCTTCTGCAACTAACTCAACTCTAACTGTGGCAGGAAAGCAGCCAGATATACAATGCATAAATGGGAGTGACTGGACTGGACCTATAGATCATAGTTTATACAGCACCCTTATTTACATCATATATAACTATCAAATTAGAACTCTATTAATATTGTTAACCAATTAAGCATAGGGTATACATTTTATTCCAAGCTTATTCTCACCTCTTGTGCTCTTTAAGGTTACATTTACATCACACTATGGTACATGAAAGACAAAATCTTCAACTCCCCCCAGAAATAACGACAGACACAATCCCCAAAGGTGACAACTAATGTACTTCATTGTCAAAGACATGGTAGTAATGATCAAGTATTTATATATCATCTTCTACCTGAGAAATAGCATGCTGTGGATGGAATATTCCCCCCCCCCCCATTCATGTTGAAGCCTAATCCCCAAAGTGGATGGTATTTGGAGGTAGGGCCTCTGGACAGTCATTAGGTGGTGAGGGTGGAGCCTTCATAAATGTGATCACTGCCCTTAAAGGGGGCTGAAGAGACCAGAGTTCTCCCTTTCCACTGTGTGAGGACACATGGTCATCTGTGAACCAGTGAAAGGGCCCTCATCAGACACCGAATCTGCCCACACCTTGATCTTGAACTTCCCACCTTCCTTAATCATGAGAAGTAAATTTCGGTTGTTTATAAGCCACTCTGTCTGTAGCAGCCTAAACAAACTTAAGACACAGCATAAATAGACCAAAGAGTACAAATGTACTTTTTTCAGAATGTAAACTATAGTTATGGGATATTTAATCGACTGAATGTAAAGCATTAGTTATGGAAAACAAGCATATCTGTTCATTTTAACTAAAATTGAGAACTGGAAGAAAGCAGGTGGGAAAAGAATGCGTGGGAATACAAAGGAAAGAAGAGAGATGCTTTTGAACTTGGCAGCTCTCCACAAATTGCCTAGATAACCCATCCCTTCCCCCAACCTTATGAGGATGAGAGGAAGTAACAATGGGGGAAGAAGGGCACAAGAAAATACAGCTAAAAAATTGTTTTCAGTACTTGACACACGTGAGATAAGCCATTCTGACTGTGGAACGATGATCCTGAAGTGACCCCATAAATTGCAAGCTCCAGTTCAAGAATATGAGGTGGGCCACATAAGACTAAATGTGCCAAAGTCTAGTGGCAAATATGCACTAATCAATATGTTGAGAGAATATGTCAAAGTCTCTCCAAAGAATGAAAAGTGCAGTACACTGAAAAATAACGAAAATTAAGATACTTTGCTGCACACTGCTGTGATATATAGAATGTTTTCAAGCAATCAGCCAGTCATCTGGCTGAAGCAGCTACTCTACAGGGAGCTCTCATCTCCAACCTGCTGGGCAGTACATGGGCTCTCACACTGACAGTATCAATACCACGCTTACTATGTTTATCCTGCATCACTGTATGTTGTCACTTATTCTTATAACACAAAGCAGAGAGTTCAGCAAAAATTTCTTGCACGTCTACTGTGCACCAAGCCCTAGTAAACGAAGGCTATTTAGAAAGATAAATGATGGCACACTTTATCGCTACCCTTGGGATGATGGCACATTTTGTCTTTACCCTTGAGATGCTGACAAAGTGCAGGGGTCATAGAATCAAATGCCTACAGAAGCATATGCAAAAGTATAAGTGAGTGGAGGAGGCTGGCTGTAAGAAAGGTAACACAAACCGTATAATAAATAAATGGTGACTAACATTTGGACTTAGAGCAACAAATTTTAAACAGTGGGAACTGCAATGAACTGGAGACACCATGTATATATAGCCTCTAAGAGGACTTAATGTTTTTTATAATGGCCCAATATCACCATTATCTTCTAATTCTTTAAGAGCACCTGAAAATCTGAGTTTTAAATACAAATCCTGTGATTTTTCTTTTTTTTTTTTTTCTTTTTTTTTTTGCGGTACGCGGGCCTCTCGCTGTTGTGGCCTCTCCCATTGCGGAGCACAGGCTCCGGATGCGCAAGCTCAGCGGCCATGGCTCACGGGCCCAGCCGCTCCGCAGCATGTGGGATCTTCCCGGACCGGGGCACGAACCCGTGTCCCCTGCATCGGCAGGCGGGCTCTCAACCACTGCACCACCAGGGAAGCCCAAATCCTGTGATTTTTGAATGCTGGCAACCAATCAAGAATTTTTAAATGATGTGAAGGCGATTTCTAGGGGCCACATTCGGGCCACGGCCACCTCCTTCAACCCCATACCCCTACCAGTTTGGAACCACTAGTCTAGTAGGTTAACAATTAAAGCTAAACTAAGAATATGAGCACTGTGCCTCTAAACAAAAGCTCATGGGTATCTTTCAGGAGCACCTAGATTCAGATTATTTTAGATGCAGTTCTAGTAAGTTTGCTTATCACCTCCAACCTAACGGAGAGTAAATAAGCTCCCATTCTAAGCTCCATTTCTATCTTTTACAGAAAAATTCCTCAAAAGAGTTGTCTAAGTTCCTCAACTCCCATTTTCTCCTTAGCTCACTCTAAATCAGGCCTGCATCCCCACTGTCAACCATGACCTAGATGGAGCCAAACGCAGAAGTCAGTATTCAGTACACGCCCTACTGTCCTACGGCATCATCTGATACACCTGAACAACACATCCTGCTTGACACATGCTCTTTGCTTAGCTTCCAAGACAACACTCATTCGTTTCCCTCCAATTCCTTCTCAGTCTCTCATGCAGGTTTCTTTTTATCTCCTGGTATTTAAATGCTGAGACTATTTTCATGGCTCAGGCCTTAGATCTTTTTTCTCCTCCAAGACTTTAGTAATCTCATTCAGTATAAGTCCTTTAAATATCACAGATATACTGACAACTCCTAAGTACATTTCTCCAGCTTCGTCCCCTCTCTCCTGGTCTTCCAACTTACACATCTAACTCTCTATTCACATCTCCTCTTAGATATCTGATAAGAATCTTAAACTCCTGATCTCACCCCCCAGAACCTGCTTCAATCCTACAGTCTTCATCTCGATAAACAGCAACTTCACTCTTCAAAACCTTTTGCCCTCTGCTTCCTCTATTTGACACCCTATATTTAGCCATAAGCAAATCCTGTTGGCTCTACTTTAAAACGTATCTAGTATATCTAGAGTCTAATCACTTATTATTCCACCTCCTGGGTCAAGCCAACATCACCTTCCACCTGAATTCTTTTAATAGCCTCCTAACTGGCCTCCCTACTTCCAACCCATCGCCCTTGTATTCTCAGCGTGTCAGCAATGACCTTTTAAAAATGTAAAGCAAATCAGGTCAATCTCTGCTCAAATTGCTCCAATAACTTCCAATGGTGTTGCCTCCACATCTAACAAATACAAACACCTCAACCACAATATGTTCAAAACTAAACTCATCCTTTCCCCTTATCCCATTTGTTTTTCCTATTTTTCTGGGGTTTTTTGGCTGCACCGCATGGCATGCGGGATTCTAGTTCCCCGACCAGGGATTGAACGAACCCGTGCCCCCTGCAGTGGAAGCGCAGAGCCACAACCACTGGACCACCAGAGAATTTCCAGTTTCTCCCATTTTTCATTTCCCTATCAGCCACACCTAAATCAGAAGCTTTACAACCCCTTCCTTTCATTTACTGCTGACATCCTGTCACCAAGCTTTAGAGCTTCTACTTCCTTAAGATCTCTTAAATCCATCCCCTCTTCCTTATTTCCAGGAGTTCAAGCTTACGGCTTCCCTGGTGGCGCAGTGGTTGAGAGTCTGCCTGCCGATGCAGGGGACACGGGTTCGTGCCCCGGTCCAGGAATATCCCACATGCCGCGGAGCGGCTGGGCCCGTGAGCCATGGCCACTGAGCCTGCGTGTCCGGAGCCTGTGCTCTGCAGCGGGAGAGGCCACAGCAGTGAGAGGCCCGCGTACCACAAAAAAAAAAAAAAAAAAAGAGTTCAAGCTTACTTTGTTTCTAACATGGATAATTACATTAGCTTTTTTATCTGGTCTCTAAACTTCTGTTCTCCATCCACTGCTCATCTTCTTTAAAAACACACAAAAATACCAGCTTAAAATCCTTCTCCTCCTAGCTTTCAGGGGAATGCTCAGGCCCCTTAGGTTAACACACAGGGCACCCCAGTGCCTTTCTCCCACCTTATCACTTGCCACTCATTGATCCGTATAAGCCCTACCTTCTAGTTATATCAAAAGAATGTACATGTTCTCCCAACATGTACATTCTGAGATTCACAAAGGCTGCTCTTTGTGCCTGGGATAACACTTCCTACCTTCATCCTGCGTCTAGGAGACCCCTATCTGATTCTTTAAAACTATATCCAGGTATCACCTCCTCAGAGAAGCCTCTACAGTCACAGTTTGATTTACAGCCCTCCCTTTTGTACTTCTACAACATTATGCATGCCTTACTCAAACGCTTAAATCACACTGTAATCAATGGTATATGCATCTCTCTTGTCCTAATAGACTATTAGTTCCCATAGGGAACCGGCAATGAATGATCTATTCAAGATTGTTTCCCTAGACTCCAGCAGTGCCTTCTGAATTGAAATGCCAAGTAGTTTCAAAAGTCAGATTACCTCTACAGCCATGATGATAATAGCAGCTTTCTTTTTGATTGTTGAATTGGCAGGAAGATTTATTAAAGAATGTACACCCATTCCAAGACTACTAATAGGTGGAAGATCAAGCCAATCAGGATCCCTTATTCCTCCCATGCAATCTTTGGCCATGGGGTAGATAGTGCCATTTCCATCTCGAAGAATAATAGGAGACTCCTATAATAGAGGTGAAAATTAAAAAGTTTGGCTCCCAATCAAAAATGTTATGTCTGATTTTTAAAATAGTTGTATTTATTTTCAAATTAGATTTTATGTTTGTAATAGTGACCAAATAAGAAACTTAATATTAAAATATGTTGAATATTCTAAATTCTTCAATGTTTAATAACAAGCAAACTAGAGCCAAACCCTAAGCATCACAAAAATGCCAATGTTGTCATATAAATTTTCAAAAGCAAAAATAAGCCTCCATACCTGTCCAGCAGTAAAGATGGCTACATTCCTCTCATTCTGACCAAGGAAAGCAATGCTGCTTGTAGGGAAATTATTTTCCTGTTCTGCTTTTCCTGTAGCAAGATCAAAGATACAGTACCGTACCCAATTTCCAGTCTTCAAAACAGCATGCACACCTTCAGAAACACATAAATGTTAAAAAAAAAAAAAAAAAAAGTTACACATCCTTAGTGAACTCTAGTAAGTACCTACCAAATTTTACATCTCTAGCCACATTTCAAATGTAGATACATTTCATTCCATAATGTTACAGGAGACAAAAACTGCCAAATGCGCCAAACCACTTTATCTCATTCCCATTTACTGCACAAGTATTAATAGAACATGGAGTATGCCAGTTAGCAAAGTTACAAAATCTTTTACCTTTGGAATCCACATTCACTGCTAATATTTCTGTTTTTTCAGGTATACAAAGCTTTTTAGGAGTCCTTTGGAAACAGTCAGGAACTTTTGGTGTTCCTCCAGTTTTGACAACCTGCATGACAAAAGGAATTTTGCTCTCAAATCTGTAACATACTCAGGGTCCCGACATTCACCTGCTGAGTGAGTCCTCTACACTTACCTGCAGTTCATC
This sequence comes from Neophocaena asiaeorientalis asiaeorientalis, assembly GCF_003031525.2. Taxonomy (NCBI): domain Eukaryota; kingdom Metazoa; phylum Chordata; class Mammalia; order Artiodactyla; family Phocoenidae; genus Neophocaena; species Neophocaena asiaeorientalis. The sequence goes on along the minus strand of NW_020174423.1, from coordinate 770,427 downwards.
AATTCTAAGTAACCTACAATCCTGGAGGAGAGAAGAAGGGTCAGCATCTGAACCAGAGTTGTTTTGACAGTTTGTATTACTGGACGTTCCTGGAAATTTTACAGCAACATAGGCTCCATCCACTTTCAGCACCTAGAATACAGGTAAATACGATAAATGTTAACACTAACTCATATGAAATCAATATGCAAGTTAGAGTCATTGAACCAATTTAACACTGAAGGCATTTAATTCCTTATGAGTATGTTTCTTCAATGATCGTCAAGTTGTAAAAGTAACCTGAACACACTCACCAAATATACTGTTGACATCTACTTCCATGACAGATTATCCACAGACAACATAGGTAGAGTGAGCAATGCACAGAAAGCCAAGCACAGGACTTGAAACCAGAACACTTGAGTCATACCTCTGCTACTTACTGCTTTTGATTTTAAGCCAATGTGATCGTCTTAGAAAAACACAGCTGCCCGTAAACTACCGTTCTATTTGAAATCAAAAGGCCTTTGTAAATTGCAGGACATGATGTATCTACTCTGCCCTTTAAGTCCAAATGAAAGACCATCCCATTTCACAAACTAAAGAGCAATCAGGAAAAGTTACTTTGCAGGTATTCTACAGCTATAGTCCCATTTTGTTTTTAAGAATGTGAAAGGACAAAGGTGAGATTAACGGCATTCCAGCTGATGAACTCTACTCACTTGGTTTCTTAGGAGGCAAGACCCTCTCCAGGAAGAAGGGAAGAGAAAGTGGAAGCTTAAAGACAGTAGCAAGATTTTTAAATGTTATGGAAGATCATCTCCATTAAAACTGTATAAGTCCCAAAGAATGGACTGTATCAAAAAGTAATGTTATCTCTTAGCAACTTTTCTGTAAATCTAAAATTATTCCAAAATAACACTTTTTAAAAAAAGCAGAATATCACCATAAATGCTCAAGGAGAGGTATAATAATCTTCAGTTCATCTGTCAGGGACAAAGGAGATACGTGCATCAGATTAAAGGATGGGACTAAAGAGATCATTAGAGGTGATAAATAAAGCAGCCTTGAGGAAAGGGCTGATGAGCACTCACCAACCGTAAGTTCTTCGATAACCAATACCATTATAGTTCAGTGAGTAACTAATTCTTAGACATTCTGAACAAACCTTGCCAACAGGAACATTCTTAACATCTTCCACAAAAACGACTTCCCGAAGAGACCACTGCTCTTCGTTCACCTTTTCCTCCTCTTTTGGGGCAGGGGTGGACCGTCGTCGTTCTTAGACAACAACAAAATGGTAAGTACCAAAAAGAAAATGTGAAAGAGACTTTATAGATTTCATCTAAATATATGAAAAAAGATCATTTGTAAAGGGATACATAACTTAGATATCTAAATAAATTTCATGAACTACTGCTTTATGAATTGAGCTTTCATAACTAACTTCCACTTTAAATGAATTCATAGTGAAAAATATCCATGTTCGTTAATGCCTAACAATATTAACACTACTATAAACAACTGCAAAGAAGTATCTAAAAATTTTAAACTTATTCTGGACCCTCAAAATTAGGGCTATCGGACCAATGTTTAAAAAGGAGGATCTGTTGGGCTGTTCTTAAAACTAGCACATGACTATTAAAAACTTTCAATTTCCTCAAGTACAAAGCAATTAAAACTAGAAAATAAATGTACTTTGGAAAGCTTTTTTAAAAAAAACTCTCTAAATCCAAGGTGCAGTAGTAAATCTAGGTTTTTAAATTCTACAAATTCTGAGCGAAAGTTGTGACCAAGCCATAACCAATCTACAATAACAGTCCCAACAAAGGCAGGCAGATATTCTAGAGGGGCAATTATTTCCTTCTATTACTGCAATGCACTTTACATATTGCAGCAAATTATAACTCGCAAAAACAACAAGCATACTCAACACTGTAAATACTGTTTTTCTATTTAAATAAAGCTGCACGTTGAAAAAAATTAAACTAGTAGGAACACAATTTATATTAAAAGATATTAGAAATGGTCTGAGTTGCCTCAAATCAGACACAAACTGAACACAGCTCTCTGCCTGGGATCTTACTTTGACCAATGTGTACTACACATAAAACTTACTATACGGCATTGATGCACTGCTGGCAATGGAGGATGCGTCACTACACGTGGATGCTGGAGATGGTGGAGGACCCATTTCTGTTTTCACAGGTTCCTGCTTACTTTCAGGCCTGCAATTAGAAATAAGATTCTCCTTATAATTAGGAAAATGACATTAGGAACTTGTCAAATGGCTTATTTTTAAGACTCAAGTTTATTCTCATTAGGGAATGAAATAGTAAAAACTTATACAAAATTGTTATTCTTTAGGATGCAAACTGAAAAAGATACACATTGCATACTTCAAATTTTTCTTAATGTTTTAAAATAGGAAAGAAATATACTATGTGAAGCTATCAACAACATGGAACAATGGTTCAGATAAGCCTTATCTAGGAATAACAACAAAAGCTACACTCAATTTATCAATATAGCTTTACCAAAAGCCTCTTGAGCAAGCAAGTTTCACACTTCAGTAAATCCTGACTTGGACACTGCAATTTAACTGAAAAGATGATAAAGGCAAATAAATAAAAAGTCTACTATATCATTAATTTCCTAGAGTTCAAAGAAGGAACTCTCCTTGCAATGGCTTACAAAACTTTACCACCAGATGGTCCAAGAATAATCACCTGCTATAACTGAAATGAGAAATTATAGTATTAATAAACTATCCCTCTTCCTTGAGTTATTTCATTAATGTTATACTCGAGAAGATAACTATAGCAACTACATAATGTTCTACAGATGGTAAAAATATATTTTTATTCATTAAAAGGCAGAAGTCAATTTTTAGAGAGAAAAGTCATGTATTACTCAGAAATGTGTTATATATAGATTATGCTGGTATGTATTATAATCAGGGCCATCATCTTAACCCCCTCATCTGCTATTAACCCCACCAGGAATTTCACCTGAGTTTAGAAATAGTCCATAGAAAAACAGCGTTATTTTTACCAGCATCTTAGCAAAGTTCTCAGTACAAGCACACATGAACACTCATGGCTGCTCTGCAAATCCTGTGACAGTGGAAGCAAGCCAGTACTGACTCATCATGAGCACGCTTAAAGTCAGCACGTTTCCATGACTGTAAGAGTCTACTGACATGAAAATGATTATCTTCTTAACATTTAATTTCACTTAGCTCTTTTACTAAGTTTATTAACAAAGAAGGCAAATTTCAAGGAAGGTTCTGAAAAACGTAGTAAATCACAGGATATAAATACCACATCCTGTTTTAATCTCGTTTTCTGTTTGTGCACATCAAAAAGATTTCAAATGCTCTTTACATAAACAATGAAAATGTATTTTGCTACTTTTATTTCTAGGATAAAAACAATCAATGCAAGTAGAGGGAAAAAACAAGACAATATATGGAATCTAAAAAAAGAAAAAAAAATGATCATGAAGAATCTAGGGGCAAGATGGGAATAAAGACGCAGACCTACTAGAGATCGGACTTGAGGATATGGGGAGGGGGAAGGGTCAGCTGTGACAAAGTGAGAGAGTGGCATGGACACATATACACTACCAAATGTAAAATAGATAGCTAGTGGGAAGCAGCTGCATAGCACAGGGAGATCAGCTTGGTGCCTTGTGACCACCTAGAGGGGTGGGATAGGGAGGGTGGGAGGGAGACACAAGAGGGAGGGGATATGGGGATATATGTATATGTATAGCTGATTCACTTTGTTATACAGCAGAAACTAACACACCACTGTAAAGCAATTATACTCCAATAAAGATGTTTAAAAAAAAAGATGGCATGTCACATCCTACTCAACACTTTGGTTTCTCCCTTTGAAGAAGCAAAGGAAGAGAGCTGCCAAGCAAGGATCAACTTATGACCTAAGAGAAGTCACGTATCACTAGCCATCAACAAGCATCTCCACCATCGTGCTGAACACCCAGACCAAGAGCATGACCTACACTGGGATAACACGTGGGAGTTTAGGGGAGATGGCAATGTGGTATTTTCACTTATGCCTTTGCCTGCAATGAAGTAAGCCTTTAAAAAGCAAGTGTCTAGAGTCTGTTATTAAGAATGCTCAATTCGATCAGCTAATACAGGCTAGATAAGGAAGAGGATTCTAAAAAACCTTTTTCTCTTACACGGGTTCCTTATAAATCTAGTGCCAGCTGAAATTCATGTGCTTGGAAAATATCCACACCGTGTCTTGCACTTTAATATAAAGTATTATAAATCCATTTAATTGAATAAACATATTCTAAAACAAAAAAATAAATAAATTTAAAAAATAAAAACAAGACAGAGAGCACAAAGCACAAAATAAGCAAAAAATCTTAATTAGGCATAAATTACAGTAGCTTTGGTTTATAAAAGAATATCTTTAAACTTAACAGTAATCCTTGTACAATCATTACATTAATTTGAGCAAAAAATTTCAAAACTTTAAAAAATCTATATGTATAGTACAGTCCCAATCATTTCTCTTCAATATTTGTATAATTCAGAATAAAAGAAAATAGTATACCAAAATATTTAAAATGCTATTTCTGGAATGTGATATTATATTACTCTTCCACGTTTCTACAATGCTCATGTATTTTTACAACATTAAGAAAAAAAGTAATTTTGAAACTTTACTAAAGTGTTTAAGATCATGTACCAAACAACCAAATCATAAAGATGAGTAGATGCTTCTAAAAGTACAGTTGTTAAGATCTGTGTACCTGGCTCCCAAACAATAAGCCAGCCCCAGAATGTGGGTTATACACAATTCAGTGGTATTTCTGTTCACATATCCCCCCCAACCCAAAAGTTTACAAATCCTTTATAGAATTTCCCTCCCCAAGCACATTAACCTGTAAAACCCTTTCAATGATCAAGATGCAGGCAAGATGTTTGGTAGAAATTAAGATGATTATACATGGAGAGAGGAGGAAAAAGTCTGCCTAAGACAGTATGGCTGAACATATTATCACTGCTATACAACACCTTCCAAGGATGAACTCTAATGACAAAACAAAGACATCAAAAGAGAACTCTACACTGCTATTCTGGCCACCAAACATTAAGAATAACTATAATATACAAATATTAACCAATTTGCAAACAGTAAATTTTACCAATTCCTTTGAAAATTCATGGGGATCTTAATAAGACCCCCTCACGTTAACTTGTCTAAGTCACTGTACACCTCTAAGTCTCCTTGGTTACCCCCCTTCACATACAGAGCAAACTAGAAACTGATGTTAAATCGAGATTAGTTAGGACATAGTACTTACTTAGCTTCAGTAGTTTTGCTAGCTTTGTCCATGCTTTTCAAGCTCTCAGGAGATCTAAGCTGAAACCTACAGCTATCATTCATATTCCAAACTGACTCCATTAAGACACCAACTTTAGGAATCCCAGCACTAATTGAAAATGCAACTGCTCCAGCATGATAGAGAGGATTATTTCTTAGGCATACCTAGCAAACAAAAGAAAAATCACCATCAAGATGACAATTTTAAAACAAACTAGAGGAGTTACATGTTCCCAAATTATGGAGCAGGAATAATTGGCACATTTGCTAAAAATGAACTTTAAAATTTCATGCAGCAAATAACCTGACCGTTCTGCCACAAGGACACAGAAGAGAAATAGCAGAGAAGAAACTAAAAAGGTTATTATTTAAAAAGTGAAATGTGAACAAAACAATTACATTTTTTTATCTGTTTCTTATAATTTGAAATTATTTTCTTCCTTAATTCATGATGCTATATATAGGCTCCATAACTTCATCTCTACTGATACTTGTTTCCCTCAGAAGACTGTTGTTTCCTACAAGCCAGAATTTTCACTGAATAATATAAGTTTTCTCTTAAATTAGAAAAAGAATATGTAGACATTAGTGTTAGAAGTTAACTGAGTTCAGCAGTGAATAACCTATAAATCTTCACTGCCATGGAGCACCCCTAGGTCATACTCTAAAACCAATAACCTCTAAGGTGACACTGCCAAATGCACCAACAGTAACTCTAAATGAGGTATGAACATTATTTCTGGAAATCTCTTTTGATTCTAAAGTAGCCCAATCTTACTTTCTGTTCAGTCATCCAGTGACTAACGATTATGTTATATTTGACAGTGGACTATATGATAATCATGTTTTTTGTCAATTTATAATTAAATATAAGTCACACAGTCTTAAGAAGGTGGTACATTTGAGAAGTACAGGAACTGGAAATACTGACACAGAGCAGGAGTTCTGTCAAAGAATAGTTGTGTGTCACTAAATATAGCTCTGTGGCATAAAATGAATAGTTCAGAAGAGCCGACTTCTTGAAAAGGGTATGTCCTGCTTAGGTTGACTTAAAGAGAGGTTTCATCCATAAATTTTTGGAAAATACTGGTGAAAGCTTAAATACTGAAAGAGGATCAACAAGAAAGAAGGCTATAATTGTCAAAGAAATGTGGCAAGATATATTAGAAGTTATCCATTAATACCTTCTTATAAAAATAAATGCACCTTAGAGACAAGGAGGTGTATATCCAGCATATAAGAAGACATGAAATGAATATCTGCTAAACATACTACTCTCCACAATTATGATCTGTGAGTGCAGGTGCGGCTGCAAACTCTTAACTGATCGACCATTCTTTCTGATGTTAACATATGAACGATTTCCCCATTATGTGGCCATGACTGTCTTAAACCTCCAGTTTTCTACACTTTAAAACAAAATCTTATTCTATACCAAAGTATTGGAATATGCTGCTATTTTTCACCAATTTAGTGCCAAGCTATTGCTTAAAACTTTTCTTCAGTGCATCTTTAAAGGATTTTTCTACCCTCCCTGTCTATAGTAATGTCATCCTACATGCTAATAAGGCATCTGCCAGGATATTCTGCTAATATGTGAGTCTAATAAATAAGGAACTTTGAAAACATGAGAAATCAGTATGTGAACTGAATAAGAAAAAGGGAGCTCCTAGAAAAGAGAGATCTGTCCAAACCAACTGATATAAATAATGAAGACTAAACAACAATATTCAAAATAATGGGTAATTGCTGAAAACTTCCTACTTGGAAGGCCAACAAAGGAGTCAGAACAAGACAACCATGAATAGGACCAAAGCAAATAGGAGTCCCAAACAAAAATAAGAAGTACATAAGCTGAGTTTTGGAGAAAAGTAACAGCTAAAGTAGTGATTACTTTTTAAGACACAGGTAATGTAAACATGATACCACCTTACAGTGACGAGGAGAAGCTGAATTGAAAAAAAAGTGCTAGATGAGGAAATTAGTGCCATGTTACATCACAAAACCCAACACTTGTCTAAGCGTTAGGGATTATAAAGTCCTTAAACACTCATTGCAGCACTTGCTATAATGAATATAAATGTCAACTTTTAACCCGAAGATAAATTTCTAACAGAATCTAATGAATTAGAAGTATAACGGTAGTGTTCACACTCTTTTGGTCTCAGGACCGTCCCCCCCCCGTTAAATATTACCAAGGATCCCCAAATCTTTTATGTGGGTCATATATAGTTGGTATTTTATGTATTAGTAATTAAAACTGAAAATTTTAAATATTTAATATTAATAAACCCCATGTTAATATAATTTATAAAAATAACTACATTTTTTTAAAAATCAGCAAGAAAAGTGGCATTGTTTACATTTTTGCAAATCTCTTAATGTCTAATTTAATGGAAGACAGCTGGAGTCCCATGTATGCTCCTGCATTCAATTTGCTGTAATATGTTACTTTAGCTAAAGTATATGACGACAACTCAGCCTTACACAGATAGGTAACTGGAAAAAGAAGGACTCTCAGATCCCCTGAAAGGGCTGAGAAGCCAGCAGGAATCCTTGGACCACACTTTGAGAACCACTGGGGAACTAGAAAATCACACTCCATAAGATATATATATAAGAGGCTAAAACCATCTCAGAAACTAGTAGAAACACGAAGATTTGACGAAGACTCCTGCCTCATGCTGACAATATCGCCAGAGAGCAGTATCTTTCAAACTGCTTGGTCATAAGAATCATCTGGGATGTTTGTGACACATAAGGAAGCCTGCGTCCTACCACCAACCAACTGAAAGAATAATTCAGGCAAGGGGCTCCAGACTCTACATTTTTAAACTCTACATTTAAGTACCAAATGATTCTTAAAACCAGGCTAATCTGAGATTCCTGTCCCACAAGAAAACCAACTGACATCAGGGCAGAATCTGTTACTCAGCTATTGAGTAAAAAGTGATGTGGCACATACATACTACTGGAACCAGGTCCTTCAAATGACATTCATTTACAAAACTGCCTACAGGGGAATTAATTACAAGGGAAGAAATGATTTTGATGAGCAACAATGTCCCTTAGGACAGACTTAATTCGTTTTTTTTTTTTTTAATATGTATTTATTTATTTTGCCTGCAGTATGCGGACTTCTTAGTTGAGGTACGCGGACTTCTTAGTTGCAGCGTATGAACTCTCAGTGGCGGGCATGCATGTGGGATCTAGTTCCCCGACCAGGAATCAAATCTGGGGACCCCTGTATTGGGAGCGTGGAGACTTACCCAAGGAAGACCACCAGAGAAGTCTCAGGACAGACTTAATTCTAACCACTTACCTGGGTACCAACAGTGATGTTCGGCATTGAAGAAATACCAGCACTAGATTTGGGCTTTTTGTTTTTTGCTCTAGCTTTCTCTAACATTTTTTTCCTTTGACTAAAAGGGACTACACCCCTGAAAAGGAAAAGCAAAAATTGGACAAATAAGCGGCGAAGAAGCCCATTATATAAATCTGAAATTACACACATTATATTTAAGTATTACTTGTATATTCCTTCTCTAATATTTTTGCCTCAGTATAATATTAGCATGTATAACTTATTAATAATCATAATTTGATCACAGGTTTATAATACATAACTGGGTCCACTTTCATTAAACATTTAGGATTAAAAGTCACAGGAAATTCATCATTTGATATTTACTTCCAAATAATTCTGTTTCATTAGTAAATTCCCCTATACATTACTTCTGCCAATGCAAAGTTGCTGATAATTCCCTAAAACACAACAGAAAATACATTTGAAGCCCCTTTCGAACATTAAAGGAATAATTAAATGAGGCACAGAATATTCATACAATGACATACTTTAATAACCTTTAAAATTATATTTTATGTCGCTGTTAAATGAAAAAAGTATGAAAAACACTCTAAGTTTCTAATTAAGTAAAAGCAAAGTACACGTTTATATATAGGAAAAAAAAAGATTAATAAAATACTCCCAAAATGTTAATAGTAGTTACATTCCGGTTGTAGGATTATAGGTGAGTTTTGTTTCTACTTTATACCTTTTAAAAATTTCATAATTATAGTCACTAAGTATGTATTATTTTTATAAGCTTTTCTTTATCTTAAGGGTTTTTTCCAATGTTACTTTGCTCCGAAGTGAAAATTTCCCTCTCTATAAAGCATTAGCTTTTTTTTTAAAATTGAAGTATAGTTGATTTACAATGATGTGTTAGCTTCTGGTGTACACCAAAGTGATTCAGTTATTATATTACATTTTTTATATATATA
>NW_020174423.1:694936-760748 GCF_003031525.2 Neophocaena asiaeorientalis asiaeorientalis | reverse complement strand
TGCATATTCTATATATAGAATATGAAAAAGAATATATATACACATATAGAATATAAATAAAAACAAGTAACCTTTTCAAAAGGATTGTGGTCAAAATATATATATATTCTTTTTCATATTCTATACATATGTATATTCTTTTTCATATTCTTTACCATTATGGTTTACTACAGGATATTGTATATAGTTCTCTGTGCTATACAGTAGGACCTTGTTGTGTGTCTATTTTCTATAGAGCAGTTTCTATCTGCCAATCCCAGACTCCTAGTTTATCGCTCCCCTAACCCCATTCCCCTTTGGTAACCATATGTTTGTTTTCTGTGAGTCTAAAGCATTATCTTTCAACTGACCTTCTCTATTGGTATTCCACTACTCAAAGCACCTATCTGCGTACTAAAAGCATCCACTGATATGAAATACCCCCCTCTGTGATACTCACCACCAATATAAATTGTTCTCTAGCTGTGCGCAGGTATAAAGGGCACAGCAATGTAAAGAAACAATCCGTTCTCCTTGAAGTTCTGAGTAAGTCTGTGCAGTGTGCTCTAATTTAGAAGCCACAGAACTTAAAGTTTCATCTACCCATGTAGCAACCTAAAGATAAAACATCAGAGGATTAAATTAAAACAAGTAATCTTTTCAAAAGGGTTGTGGTCAAAACGAGGGCAAGGAATACCTACACTCTGGACTGGAATTCTAAAGGCTAGAAAAAAAAGTAATTCAGAAAAGGTTCTTAACAAGACTAGAAACTAAAATACTTTCTTCACACAAGTCAATCAAAATAGTAGTTATTGAAATAAATGTCTAAAGTCATCTCTAAGGCATTAATTGAAAGTCCATATCTGCTCCAACAATTTTTAAACGAATTTAGTGACTCTAAAGTCACACTGATAATCTGAGATATAATATCCATACTTCCTCAATCTATCTATTGTAGTTCTTGAATATCTCCTCTTTTGCCAGGACTTAGCGTGAATATTTTTTCCTTCCCCTAAAGTAGAAAGCTATCTCTGAAAAGGAATTATAATACAGAGATAAACCAGCAATAAAAAGATTATACATTGGATTACTGTACTAAGGCTTGAGACACTTTGTTATTTGCAGATCTAGTTAGATAGACAGATAGAAATGAAAAGATGGAAAAGGGGCAGGGAGAGGAAGAAAATCAAGAATTTAAGAAATGTTTTTCACAGTGTGTCATACCTTGTTATTTTCTGTAGCTACAGTTGCTCTTATGCTATTTGCAGACAGGAGAACTATCTTTTCATTGGTTAGCCCCAAAAATGTTGCTCGTGGATGATGTAAGGAAGGATTCTTTGAAAGCATAAGAAAAGTGATTACCATTTTGTATGCTGATTTGAAGAGCTATTTAAAGCAAGATTTAATATAATGAAATACCTGTGCATTTCTGTAAGGCTCAGATTCACTCCACTTCCACTGATAAAGTTCTCCTTTACTGCTGACAGCCAAAAGCTCAGAATACAGAGCCCCAATACAGATGAATTTTGTTCCATCCTGTAGAGTGGAAATAACACAGTGGTATAAATATAACAACTGCCAAACCTAAAGATTCGGATACATCACATTAATTACTACATCAAATTTCGATTAATTATGTGAACACACAAACCGCTTTAGCAAAGTCTCCAGCACAGCCTGCAATGCCCTCCTTTAAGTGGCCTGGGCGCCCCACCCCCCGCGCCCCCGAACTCACTCTCCTCCAGTCATATTGGCCTTTTTCCTGCTCCTGCCAGTATCCCACCATGTCCTTGTCATTCTCTTGCCTTGTTTCTCAGGTGACTCACTCCCTCTCCTCAATCAAGTCTGCTCAAATGAGACCTTCCCTGACTGCACTATCTACAAAATCAGCACTCTAATATTCCATCTCCTGACTCTGCTTTCTTTAGTTCACAGCACTTCACAACTTGACATATTGTATTTACTCATTTATAGTCTACTTCACTCAAATATAAGCTTTGTCTTGTTCACCACTGTATCCCCTGTTCTTAGAACAGTGAACAGAGTAGATGCTCAATAAACGTGTTGAATAAATGAAGAAAAAACAGACTAAGGAGTTGAAGTGGGGAAAGTCGAGTATCAACACAAGATTCCTTCCCTGTAGGCTATTCCAAGCTGCTGAAACAAGTGTCTGTGTTGTTTTTTAAGGTAAAAGTTCATTTAGTTTTAAAGCAATGCACATGCAATGAGTCGGAACGCAATTAAATTATAAAAAGTGCAGACAATAAATTAAATAAATAATATAAATGATAAAGTGATAATTTTTTTAACGTAAGACCAAAATGACCAGAAATCTCACAGCAAAGCTTGCCAATAACAGATTTTACGTTGTATTTTTGCCACTGCAAAACTTCTCTGCTCTGTTTGATATTCTGGCTCCAGAGTATGCTAAACTAATGGCGTCGTTTTAGGTTTCTGTCAAATTCCAATCTTATTTGGTCAGATGAGTTATGGTGCTCAGCTATAGTCTGTGAAGCCTGTCAAGGCTTACAGGTTATGCCTCAGAGCTGTATAGAAAGAACACTAATTTTTTTTTTTTTTGCAGTTTCATGCTGGTGATTTTTCTTTTTTAAAATGTAAGCCACTAATTGTTTAAGAAAAAATTTTAAACCAAAAGTTGCATATTAATATTACACACGAACCGAAACACAAGTGACTTTTTTTTTTTTTTTTGCAGTACGCAGGCCTCTCACTGTCATGGCCTCTCCCGTTGCAGAGCACAGGCTCCAGACGCGCAGGCTCAGCGGCCATGGCTCACGGGCCCAGCCCCTCCGCGGCATGTGGGATCTTCCCGGCCCGGGGCATGAACCTGTGTCCCCTGCATCAGCACGCAGACTCTCAACCACTGCGCCACCAGGGAAACCCAACACAAGTGACTTTTAGCACAGTACATACATGCTTACATAAACTCAAATATTTACACATTTAAAACAATTTCCATTTAACATACGAAATTTCTGAAATACATAAAAGCATTAATACTTTCTATAAAACTACAATTAAAACATCAAGTGCTTTCTTGGAGTTTCAAGTTACCTCTTTAAAATAAGATCTTGCTTGCATATATAGTCTTTCTCCAATAATCAGTATGAACTGTTTTTTCCCTCAAGAGGTTTATTTTCCAGGTACATTATAAGCTCAAGAAAACGGACCCAACAATTATGCAATGTAATTATGTCATAACAACTTAACTGCACATAATGCTTTAAAGTAGGTTTGGATGAAGTTCTCAAACACTTTGGTATATGTTCTTCAGGGACTTCTATTAGAAACAACAGGAATTTTAAGCCCCTTCAATCCCCATTTTGCTTTAAAATGGACAAGTCTTTGGTTAAAGTTCTACATTTTGGGCATTTATTATTAATTAAAATGGTCCCCAAACCAATAAATGGCGCTGATGTATTATTAGTTTACAAGACTTCATTTAACTTGTTTCTGATGCAGTGGGAAGCTATAGATATTCATTTATTATAACATGTCATTGATAGTTTCAATCTTTCACTTATAAGCAGACAGATCAATAGGTTTAGTCAGTATTTCTCTGTTCATTTTCTGTTATAATCTAAACTATACAGTAACTTGCAGTAACTATAGATACTGAAGAACACTAATTTTAATCTTCTATTTTACCAGTGCCAATCAGCTCTATTTTCAAGTCACATCTATGGAGGGATGGGAAAGAGATCAAACTTGAAATTTTCCAACTTAGCAATTCTACTCTTCCCTTCACCATGGGTATCTGAAAAACACCGTGTACTTTCTCCAGGGCTGCTGCATCAAATCTTAACATTTCTACCTCACACTTCCTTCTCGACCCCTTGGTTAAAGAGATGATAGAATCAGACCAAGTTGAGTCCAAAACCTGGATCCAACACTTATTAAGTAGGTAACTTCAGATAAGTTATGTAACTTCTCTGAACCCATTTCTTCACTTCTAAAATGGGTATAATAATAACACGATGGGGAGGGGGGCGGTAAAAACCAAATAAAGTAACATATATTAAAGTACCTGGCACAAATAAGTGGTCAAATTCAACTCTGGTTACTCTACTGCCCTGACTTCATCTCCTACTCACCCAAAAGGCACAAGCTTCCTATTTCCATCTCCATCCTGACTAACTTAATGAAAAAACACCATTCTCCCCTCCCCCTCCCCTTCTCAGAGAAAGAAGTGTTCCTCTCTACTATCTAAGGACAACTCACCACACAGTGGATACAACCCTCTCTCATTACCTCCACAACCGTCCAAACCCGCCTGCCCTTCAGCCTTAGGCCCCGGGGAAGTGAACTGTCACCCGGCGTCCGTCTCACCTCACCGGCTCGCACTGACAGCCACGCCTGCTCTTGCAACAGCCTTATCGATGCCCCGTGCATTGAACCAATCCATCTTCTCTTCAAACTCTTTGAACCGTTGGACCCTGTTCATCACCAGTTCTAGAACCTCTCCTCTCCCTTGTTCACAGGTCACTACTCTCTACTGGTCTTCCTCCTATCTTCATGACTACAGTATTTTCTCCACCTCCCTTGTACCACCATGTACTCCCTGACCCAGATTCTGTCCTTGTCCGTTTATTCAAATGATGTTCCACCCTCAGCCTAAGTGACTGTATCCACTGGGGTGCCACGCTTTTCAACATGTAAATCTTCTATCTGCAGACTAACCTGCAGATTAACTGCCTGGATGTCTGAAAAGCACCCTACCATCTCCAAAATGAATTCATCGTCGCCTCCAAAGCTGTATGTCCCCTGTAGTCCCTATCTCCATGAATGACATCTACCACCCACCCTGTAACAGGAGGGCAACAAAGGAACCTGGGCCCTCTCTTCAACTCCTCCTCTTCTCTTAACCAGATGGTGACTAGCAAACCAATGCTATACTTTGTCTCAACTTCCTCGAACATTCTTCCCTTCATCCATCCTCCCTGTCATTGCTTTGGTTGAGAGCCTCACAATTCCCTTCTACAACAATTCTACCAGTCTCTTAACTGACTCTAGATTTTTACTATTCCTATCTTTCTCCCACTGTGCCAATAGTGCTCGTCTCCCTAAAAATATACAAAACCAAACCCCACCAATCTCATCACGTCATTTCTCTAAGAACTTTGCTGGCAGAATAACATCCTAACTCTTTGGCAAGTTGTCTAGGGCTCTCTGGTCTTCTCCACCCTGCTCTTCTCCTTCTCCCACCACAGAGCAGCAATTCTGAATTTCTCACTGTTCCGCAAACACACCCTGACCTTTCCTGACTCTAGGCCCATACTTGACATGTTTGGAATGCCTCTGCATCTTGATTAATGCCTACTTAACCTTAAAAATGCTGCTTAAATGTCATCTCCTCTGTGAAGTCTTTGCCACATCTCTCAGGTGGTGTTAGTCATTCCCCACTCTGAGCCCCTATAAATACTGTATTCACACCTTCAGTCTAACACTGGTCATACTGTGAACACATTTCATTGTATGTGAATGTCTCTCTTCCCCAATGAGTTGCCTATGGGAAGGTCCATAACGAATTCACCTCTACATTCCCACAGGCCAGCTTGGTGCTTGGCACATAGTAGGAGCACACTGACAACTGAAGGAACAAATTCATCTCAACTCAAACTTTTTGAGTAAAAACTCTGCCAGAGCAGTACAATCCTAAACAATTCATCCCTATAGCCACAGCATGGTGTGTGAGGCACTCTCAGAACTGACTTGCCTATATCCTTCAAGGATGGACCAATGTCCCCCAGCTCATTAGTCCTGAATGAGCTGAGTGAACCCTGA
Organism: Neophocaena asiaeorientalis asiaeorientalis; assembly: GCF_003031525.2. Lineage (NCBI taxonomy): Eukaryota > Metazoa > Chordata > Mammalia > Artiodactyla > Phocoenidae > Neophocaena > Neophocaena asiaeorientalis. Next base: position 754,964 of record NW_020174423.1, on the reverse strand, counting down.
AGGCCCTGAAAATCCATTATGGACAAATGTGGAGAGATGGCAAAACCACCAACCAAAGGATGATGGAAAAATCACCTATTGTCTTTTGCCTGATTTAGATCAGTAGGTGGAGAAATACAAAGCAATCAAATACACACAAAGCAACAGTATTTTAGCTCACACACTTCATAATATCATAGAAGACAAGGCTTTTATCGTTTTGATGAAATACTAATGGCTGCTTCTGAGCAAGTTGGGCCCTGCTTCAACCCAACTGGAAAAGGTGGATATGCACATTTCCATAAAGATCAGTAGTTTGTAGCTCTATTTTTTTTTTTTTAACAAAACGAATCCTTTAGAAGCTGAATCTAATCAATAAATTTGCAACTGTCTGAACATTAAAGATCAACCAAATGAGGAATCCCTCCCTAAAGACAGATGGAAAATGTCAAAAATATGATAATTACCTTAAAAAGCCAAAGCTTGAAAAGAAAAAGAAAAGAAAAAGGTCATTCAGCATAGCAACATGAACTCCTATTAACTTCACCTAGTTACTTACATTTTTAAAAAACTGGTCTTACTATTCCTAAATTTCTCCCTACAAACCTTGGTTTTCTTTTTTTTAATTTTCCTACTATCAGCAAACACTAGTTTTCCCATTAAGTACCAATTCTAACTGCAATGTGCTGTGTATTATGGCTGAAATGGATGTTATACAACTACAGGTTACATGGCACAATTTGTTAACTGTCCTTATTCACACTTCACTTCTCCTTACCTATCTAGGTTTCCATTTTCTCCTTATGCCTGGCTTCTCTTCCTCTTTATGACCTCTTCTCCTTTTGCTCTTACTTCATTATTAAAGTACATTTGTGACACACCTAGCCAACTGTTTTAACAGATACTTCCTGGAAGCTTCCATATGTCGATTTAAAAAAAAAAAAAAAAGATCTTCCTTACCCATTTCCACTTCTAGAACCTTGAAGGTGAAGCAGAATGACCAACAAATTGGATCAATTGGTCCCAACAGTGATGGCTGCTTCAAATAATTTAAGGAGCCAAATGTCATGGGACTATTTCCTCTCAACACCATTCAAAGAAACTTGAGAATAACACACAACTCTACAATTCAAAAGGCTGGTGGAGAATAAATTTTCTTATTTTCCCTAAACTATATGAAAATAGATCCAGAACAGTAAGCGATACGACTGTAAATTAACAATACTGACTTGCTGAATCAGTTTTGTTTCTTCATCACCCACCAAACAACTTCTGTCAAATTCTTCTCTGGGAGCTTACTGGAAATAAAGGATGTGTGCATTTTCTAATCTGAAAGGGTTTGTTTTGTTACAGGGCACAAAGCAGAAGTTTTTATGTTCAACTTCAGATTTACTTAGTATGGATTTCCGTGTAAGTTTTGTCTGCCCTTTCCCTTTAGCATTTACTACTTAGCTCTTACCTTTGCACTCTTACTTTTAACAGTCTTTGTTACTATTGTGGCTGCATTTTTTATTCTCTTATCAGTCACTTTAGATTCTTGTTGGAAGTAGGTTGGTATATATATATATAATATATAGTTACAATGTAAATGTAGACATTCAGCAACACAGAACTAAATTTCTAATCTGAGAAAAGTAAATTCCAAAAATGAGAAATGAAAATGGAGCCATGTTAGATAACTGCCTAATTGAAAGACTGCACCTTCCCATCAAAGTAACTCTTAGTAATCACTCTGGCCTCCTGTGATTCCCCAAAGCCTCTTATACCTAATTCCATTATGGTAGTTACACCAAAGTATTAACATCATTGTTCTGCCTTTCTACAAAACTCTCACCCTAACACCTGAACAAAAGGCCTAACACACAATATGCATTTAATCAAGGCTACTCAATCACGTGTGCGTGTGTGTCCCCATCCATTGATGGATGCTTAGGTTGCTTCCATATCTTGGCTATTGTAAACAATGCTGCAATGGACAAGGGGGTAAATGTATTTTGAGTTAGTGTTTTCATTTTCTTCAGATAAATACCCAGAAGTGGAATTGCTAAACCATACAGTAGCTCTGTTTTTAATTTTTTAAAGACCCTCCCTACTGTTTTCCATAGTGGCTGAACCAATGTACATTCCCACCAACAGTGCACAAGGGTTACCAATTATGCTTTTATACTAGTTTTGACATTTAAATCAAAATAATTTATGGAAATAAAGTTTAAGGTTACCTCAAATATTTTCAATTTAAGATTATACTGTAAAGGCTTAAAGAGAACATTCATTCCACCATTAAGGGAGCTTTATTAGCCTAGAAAATGGTGAAATTTTGAAGAAGTAGCCGTTCCTCTAAATAGGTGGTGGGAAAGTCAAAATTATTCCAGATAATTTAACAGTGGAATTTCTCAGGCACTCTAACAAAAGGAAGAATGAAAAATACCATGGATACTAACCAATCTTACAATTTAGGTCATTACTGTAATTAAGCTGGGACACCCTCTTCCCACCCCCCCCACCCCCCCAAAAAACAAAAAACAAAAAAAAAAAGGGAGAGAGAGAGAAAGCAAAAGAGACAGAGAAACTACCTCCAAACAGTGCGTGCTGACGCCCTATACCTCTCTGCTCTCTCCACCTACCTCTCCATCTCCTATCAAGTTTGCCCCAAAACCCTTTTCTCCTCCTCAGGGATCACTACCCCCAATTCTGGAGGACTAATAAGGCCCCACATAGTGCCTGTTTCTTCATGTGGAATGTATTCTATGCCCCTGTATGATCATTTTGCACACTGTTCTAAAAGCAAGGTCTTTTTTCCCTTTAACAACTCTCTGCATTCTCTTTCTGACTGCAGCATTCAGCCTTGCAAAACAATCATCTAGTGGTTTGTTGATAACTGGGATAATGCTTAATAGCTTAATTAGGTTTATGCTGTTTTCTTTCCCTGAACTGAAATTTTTGATGTCTAAATTTCAATCACAAGCTAATAAAAAGTAGTTCTTCAGTGACATTTTAAATTAGATTTTTCTTTAATAGGAAAAAAAAGGTATAGGTAGGATATACTTTGTTGCACACACTGCTATTTCTCCTTCATTCAATGTCTAAACAAACGAAGGAAATAACACACTAAGTAAGTAAGGCCTGTACAGTGTCAAGATTTTACGATGCATTTAGTAACTGTCTCTGAAAACAAGCTATACCCAAAACCATGCCTACCAGTAAAGGCCAACAAAGACCGGCTAACTCTAACAGAGGGTACACTGGCCAGGGAAAAAGCTTGCTAAACTCATACTGTTCAAAACACTTTCAGATGTGTGACAAAGAAGCCTACACTAATATGTATGCAATGGCACTATTAAAACAAGATTAATGAGTCCTCTATTACTTCCTGCCAATATGACACAGTTCTAGCATGATCAAGGCAAGAGAAACAGGAAACAAAGAACAATGTAGGGGAAAAAAAAGAGATGAAAAAGAAAAAGCCCAATGGTTTAAATCACCTATCATATGAAGTAAAAGTAGAAACTGGAACATTTCTAGTTTTATGGAAATAAGTAAGAGAATGCAATTCAGGGAAAGTCTGTCAGCTGCCAAAGAAAACAGAATAACCTTTTGCTTACAAAGAGGCTGATTGAAATTCATGTTCCTTCTTGCATTCAAGCTTTCCACATGAGCTGAATACAGAGGAAAATAAATGAACTACATCAAGAGTCACAATAACTATGAAAAATAAACAAATTCAGAACACTAAATAATATTTTTCCTTTAATATCCCAAATTCAACTTCAAAGAAAGAAAAGAAATCTACATCAGAATCTCCTTATCTGCTAGAGATAACCTTCAAGTTCTTATCTTCTTTTACTTCTACTTTAGAAAAGTTCCTATCCAACTGGCTCTGGAAATAAGAAACAGGCACTCCAAAAAACAGGTGAAAAACCCATGGCTTCCTACAGGAGCCTTTGAAGATAAATTACCAATCACTTACGACAGTGAAACCTACACACCATCAATAGACTATGTCTATATGGGAAAAGAATCTAAAAAAGAGTGGATATATGTATTTGTATAACAGATTCACTTTGCTGTACACCTGAAACTAACACAATACTGTAAAGCAATTACACCCCAATAAAAATAAAAGTAAAATAAAAGAATGTGTCAACTCTGTTTCACTTGTAGCAGTGATGGATTTTTACAGATTCAAGTCAACTTAAATCCTGCATGCTTTCTAGAAGCTAGTCATTGTACTACCACTCAGGATGCAGAGCATAATTCCCCCAGTCCATTCCTGTTCAGCCTGCTTTGTCTCCCACAGCTTTTAGAGCAAAGGGCCTGTCAGAATTCACTGCCATCAAACGGGAAAGCTAAAATCAAAGAAACACAGATCCCTAATCTTGCCCTGACATGCATGCTTGTAACAATGACCAGAAACCTGCCCTGCAGAAAATGGGGTACTCTTGACAGTACAAAACAAATTCCTACCAAGAAATATACCATTTGTTACTGGTATAATTACCACCAGAAAAGAAATCCTGAAACAGAATGCTGATATATTATCTGGAACTACCATCCTTATTTCTCTGATTTACTTCATCAAGTAGAAAAAGAAATAGCACCACTGAACACATCTCCTTAAAACGACTCCTGTACTGTCAAATAAAGATGATCTACTTATATTTAAAACAAAACAAAAATATCACTTTATGTCTGCATTTTATTTTTATTTTTTATTTTCTGACCGCGCCATGCAGCATGCAGGATCTTAGTTCCCTGACCACGGATCGAACCCATGACCCCTGCAGTGGAAGCATAGAGTCCTAACCACTGGACGGCCAGGGAATTTATGTCTGCATTTTAAATGACAGTACGAAAATCTGAAATAAAACAGAAGCTTTTTTGGGGGGGGTGGAGGGGAGTGCCAGGAATTCAGTTAAAATGGAAAGGATGGGTGGGGTTTCTTTTCAAATACCTTATCAGGCCACCACTGCAAATCTTCTCCTAGAGACACTGGACTTTGAACAGGTGTATTCTTCTTATCCAAGTTTGGCTCTCCTTCCTTGCTGGTAGAGCCCCTTTCATTATCAAATGAGGCTCCATCAAGCCACCTTCGTTCACGTAAACGTAAAACGGATTCACGTTCACGCAACAGCTCAGAGTCTCTCTCTAAGGGAAGAAGGAGAACTGGTATGCAATTGGGTCACACCAGTGGGATAAAAGTAAGCCACTCTCTAGTAAAGACCCTTCAGGATGCAACTAACAGCAGTTTATCCACTCACAAGAACTTAATGTAAATGTATATCTAATAAGTTTGACATGCAACATTCAAAACATTAACTCTTTCAAGTGAATGTATGAAAATTATAAACTAGTATTTTTAAGCACTATGTAGAGGCAGACTTTTCTGAATTCCAACTATATGCTTTTAGAGCAGAACTGCTTTATTTTAAACTGGAATTTGGATTTTTTAAATGGAGTTTTAAATATTTGGCTTTCATTAAAAATGTTTACCGTAACTTAAATTTATTAGAAAATATTCATAAATTAAAATTTTAACACGTTAGATACATAAACCAAAAAAGAGTATTTGTTAGAGTCTACACATACAGATTTAAAAAAAAAAACAACCAAATCTTGAAAAGGGTAAAATAAAAATCCATTAACTATAGAAATTTTGATAATCCAAGCCCTTGTTTAGAGTAATTTTATAGGCTGGATTTTTATGGAAAAGTCTTAAAATTTCTGAGAAACTAGACAGAATTTTTCTTTTGAGAATCTTTATAGAAAGATTACTTTACAAAAATGCTTCCCCTGAAACTGGCCTACAAACTTTTTAAAACCAGTTTTTTTAGCTTGCTCACATATTATTTTTTAAATAGGCAACCAAAATAAACTTTCCAAGACTTGGATAGTAAGGATTAAAAACAATATTAAGTTGAACCATATAAAACTGCCATCCATGCAGATCTAACATGGTCAAGTACCACCAATTTCATATGGTTCAAAGTAAAACAGATGCCCACATAGAATGACCTAAGGAAAAGCAAAAGGGAGAAATTTAGAAGGAGTTTTGTGTTAGATATTGAATATCTTAAATGCAATACTTGATGCATTTTAGGCAGTAAAATATGCACTTATTTTTTAAAAATTTTTAAGCTGTTACATAATAGGTTCAGTACACTAAAAGATCATCGTAAGTCTGTTATTTTAAAACTGCTTTCAAGTACTAGGTATTTGCAGTAAGGTCTTAATATAAAACAGCATCCTTTCCAGTTTACTAATGATAAGTAAATAATATATCTGATTCTTGCCTGTTACTTCAATCAAGCAGTTTTACATTCTGGAAAGTAAAAATACTGACTTACAAAAGTTAAAATGCAAGCTAAATCCATATCAACATACACAGTGAAAGGTTTATATTTGTATGATTTCAAAATCTTCTTTCTAAACTCTACTGTGTACTATACCTTTCCAAGATTTCAAACTTCTGAAAATATCATTTTAGTATGATAAGCATTTCTATATATTTACTATTGATCAATCTCATTCTAATAAGTTTTTTCATATTTCACTCTTCCATCTAACCAGGGTTTAAAATGAACAAAATAATCACTTTATTTTAATCAAATAAACTAAAGAGACTTGTTATCTGAATGCTGCATGTCACTGTAAAGCAGAATTCTGCTTTTACTTCAGAATCCATATTCCTAATTAAAAATACAGTTAGGTAAGTTGTAACCCTTTACATATATGCTACTATGTTGATAAGATCATCTCTAAAGTTCTAGTGTGGCTCTTCAAACTCAAAAGTAACTATTTTAATGCCAAAGCATCCAAAAACACTAACAAGCAATGATTTCGTCTACTGTAATATTAAAAGTTCAAATACAATGAATTCTACCACTATCTCTCCGTAGAGTCAGCCAACAATCACAAAGAAATAAATGCAAAATTACCTCGAGATGAGCCTAGCCTGGAAAGTGACGAACGACGAAAAGAAGGGTAACCAAAATAGCTAATGTCTTCAGAAAACATGGCATCTGCATCAATAATGACACTTGGGTGGGCAGAATGAATGTCAGCATCAAGAAGAGACATAAGATCCTCTATAAACAGAAACAAATATAAATGAAGCAGATATAGAGAAAAAAATCTGCAGACCATTGAAAAATCCCTGAAAATTAAAACATTAAAATCAGGGACTGACTACTGACATAACCTGAGAAGAAAAGCAGTAACTACCTAGGAAATAAAGTTAACGTTATTAACACAGATTTTAAGGAACATCAATTGCATGATTGTTGCTTGGGCTAACTACTAAATTACCACAAGAAAAAAAGATCACTATTGAAGATTTTTGTGACATCACAGAAAGTCAAAATCTAAATGCAGTTCAGTTATTCCATATTCAGTAATAAGGGCATCAAAATACAACATTCCAGTCATCTGTCAGCCAGTGATAAAGACATGCACATACATCCATGTCTTTATAGGACCAAACACAAGTCCACTGAGCAAAAACATTTTCCCTTAAAGAGAATTTTACCATCAAATCAAACACTACAGTGAGAAATATCTACCACCTTGGAAAGGTCAGTAAATCTATTGCACTTTAAAATTCCATTCCCCAGTCAAAAAAAAATCTCTCCCTTCAGAGATGAGAAAACCATGATGGTGATCAACCAACCTCCAGGCAAATAAGATTCACTGGCTGTATCATCCCCATCATCTCCATCTTCATCATCCCGGCTAAGTAAATTATTTACAGCAAGGTTTACATCAAGATTTGTTCGCTGAAGTTCTCGAATAATGACACTTCTGGATTTGCCTTGTAAAACGACTTGGGCCTGAAATAAAAAATAGAGTACTATGCTAATTATCTTTTTCATAACTTCTTTATTAAAATCAGCTTCCTAGGATCAATACAGAAAACGAGTATTTCACAATTCATGATATAAATCATGACTACAGCCTGCTATATTTAGTTAAACCTCACCTTGTCCTGCTATCTTACGTTAATTGTTCTACAAGATCCATACCTGTGAAATCAGCTCCTCTGGAATCACAGATGCTGGAATAACTGGCTGGGGTTGACTGCCCAAAAGCCCAGATCCTCGATCCCGTCCCGTCCGAATTACTCGAGTCTGTCGGCGAGAATCTCGAGCTCCAGCTGACGACCTACCAGAGGATCCTCCTCCACTTCCACCCACTCCAGAACTCCAACGACTTCTAAATATTGGAGAATTTAAAGAAACAGCATTTTAAACAATCATTCAGAAAGATCGCTTTGGGTCTCATGTTCATTATCTTAGAATATGATAAAGCTATTTTTCTAATTGACATAATATGCTATAGTAGTATTTTGACAGAACAATAGAACTGAACTTTAAAATAACACTGTTCCGGGCTTCCCTGGTGGCGCAGTGGTTGGGGGTCCACCTGCCGATGCAGGGGACACGGGTTCGTGCCCCGGTCCGGGAGGATCCCACATGCCACGGAGTGGCTGGGCCCGTGAGCCATGGCCGCTGAGCCTGCGCGTCCGGAGCCTGTGCTCCCCCAACGGGAGAGGCCACAGCAGTGAGAGGCCTGCATACCGCAAAAAAAAAAAAAACACTGTTCCAATTTTTTTAAATGCTGAAGTATAAACTCACTTTTTAGAAAGATATATACCACCCTTTTCCATCTTTTAAAACAATTTTTAAAAGAACCACATACCAAGCATTTCTAGTCACAGCTCTAAAGTGAGTTATAGAATACATCTCACCTTTGCGTGAAAGACCTATGAGACATAACTACTAACAGTCTGCAGCATAAAAAGTAAAATTCAGAGTTTAAAGACACAACTAAACGGAAAGACACCCGTGCCCATGGGATGGAAAATTTAATATTGTTAAGATGTCCATACTGCTCAAAGCAATCTACAGATTCATCAAAATCCCTATGACTATCCCAATGGATTTTGTCCCTCAAAGGACATAATCAACAGAGTAAGGAAGCAACCTATAGAATGGAAGAAAATATTTACAAATCGTTTATCTAATGAGAGGTTAGTATCCAGAATATATAAAGAGCTCCAACACTCAACAACAAAAAAAATCAAATAACCTGATTAAAATACGGGAAAGAATGCGAACAGACATTTCTCCAAAGATAATACACAAATGGCCAAGTAAGCATATGAACAGATGGTCAACATCACTAATCATGAGAAATGCAAATCAAAACCACAATCACCTATCACCTCACACCCATCAGAATGGCTACCATGAAAAAAAAAGAAAAGAAAATTACAAGTGTTGGCAAGGATGTATAGAAACTGTAACCCTAGTGCACTGTAGGCAGGACTGTAAAATAGTGCAGTGCTATGAAAAACAGTATGAAGTTTCCTAAAAAATTAAAAATAGAACCACTATATGACTCAGCAGTTATAATTCTATGTATATATCCAAAAAAATTGAAAACAGAGTCTAGAAGAGATATTTTCATACCCATGTTCATAGCAGCACTATGTGTAAGAGCTGCGTGGTATAACGTTGATTGCTCTCAATTAATGTCTCGATTTGATCGCTATCAACTTCAACTGGTCTACTCCACCGTGGAGCATCATCATCCAGAGAGAAATCTCCAGCAAGGAACTTCGCAAACCACTTCTGACACGTTTGATCAGTCACAGTACCTTCCCCATACACTGCACAATTTTTTTTGGCGTTTCAGTTGTGTTTTTACCTTTCTTGAAATAATAAAGCATAATATGCCGAAAGTGTTGTTTTTCTTCCATCTTCAATATTAAAATGGCTACACAAAAATTCACCAATTTTGGTAAGTTTTTTTACATGCACGCTGATATGACAGCTGTCACAATACAATCTAACAAAATTGTTTCAAATGAAGTTAAAGACAACTAAGCGCCACTAGAGTCATCTTATGGGAAAACCGAACAAACCTTTTGGCCAACCCAATACAACACAGATAAACCTTGAAGATATTATGCTAAGTGAAATACGCCAATCACAAGAAGACAAATACTGTATGATTACAAATATAAAAGGTACCTAACGTAGTCAAATTCATAGAAACAGAAAGTAGAATGGTGGCTGTCAGACGGTGGGGAGAGGGGTAAAGGGAGTTGTTTATTGGATATAAAGTTTCGGTTTTACAAGATGAAAAAGTTGTAATAGAGATTTCTTTCACAACAATATAAATATACTTAATGCTATTGAGATGTGCAGTTATAACCGTAAAGATAGTAAATTTTGTGTTATGTTTTTAAACATGATTTTAAAAATATAGTCATGTGTTATCAAAGAAAGCAGTACTCTCAAAAACAGACAAGTTTTCTTTTCAACTTATATGCTTTGTGACAATTACGCAACAGAAAATAATATAGGATCAATGAAACATACAAACAGATATTCAAATCAAACATTAAATCAGCACTTCTACTTCATGGTTTCCTGTAAGTTGTCAAAATTAAGTCAGGTGGAACCACTCTTTTGGAAGCGTTTAACAGTCAAAAGCTACATATATTATTTCAACTTGAAAACAGGAGGAACCACACTAAAGAGTCTTAAAAAGATATAATTAGGGTAACTATATGTCCCAGTTTGCCTGAGATAATGCCAGAGTAAGCCTACTGTCTGAGCCTATTATTCATTTCACTCCAAAACGCCCCTGTTTAGACATTATATGGCCAAAATAAATATAAGTAATGACTCAATATTTCTACCGAAAAATGCATGATTTTCCCCCTAAGCAAATAATACTGGAAACCTGATCAGATATACTATCCAAGTACACAACTATTCCTGGCAGACCTTACAGGTATCACAAACTCAAATCTCCACGAGAGGTAGATAGGTTACTAATTTCTAAGTAAAGTCAAGACGACAGGGAAGAGTGGAGAATACCTGTGTATCCAGAACATTCAAATTCTTGCCTTTAAGCCAATTTGCAATCTCTGCTACACAAACCCTCACCTGAGGTTAGTTGAAAGACAAAGGTCAAAATATCTCTGGCTTGCCCATTCATTAACCTGACTGTTACCATGGAGAATACCACGTTTTCCCACTTGCACCCGCAGTGCAGGATTTCTTCTATCAGAATCCAAACAATCTACCAGCTGACCAGCCTCAACTGCTCCTGAACATTCCTCTAACCAGCTTGCTATCCAGAGAAAGAGCAATGTGTTAGACTAAGTATACGTTAATAGAGGTTTATTAGTGGTCACAAAAGACAGTACTGGAATCCCCTTTTTATCTATAATTACAGTGTTATATAATTTTCAATACTAAACTCAAAAATAATGGAAAAGGGCTTCCCTGGTGGCGCAGTGGTTGAGAGTTCGCCTGCCGATGCAGGGGACACGGGTTCGTGCCCCGGTCCGGGAAGATCCCACATGCCGCGGAGCGGCTGGGCCTGTGAGCCATGGCCGCTGAGCCTGCGCGTCCGGAGCCTGTGCTCCGCAACGGGAGACGCCACAACAGTGAGAGGCCCGCGTACCAAAATTAATTAATTTAATTAAATTAAATAAAGACGGGGCGTCCACTTACTTTGTCCAAGCCCTACAACCTACTATCTTACCACCTTTTTAGACTGGGGCCAGCTTCAGCTGTTTACAATTACAATGGCCTGCTTGGCTTTTTCCTTTCAAATCCTGTACTATTAGCTCAAATTAAACTCCAAAGGAAATATGGTAGCTCAAACCAATGAAAAGCAGCTTATCTATCATCTATTATAGCCAGTGATAACAAACAATGGAATAAAGAGACTTTTGATACTAATATTTCCATTTTAAACATCCTATTAAACATAAACTCTTTTTAAAAAAATATTTATCTATTTTTGGCTATGTTGGGTCTTCGTTGCTGCACGCGGGCTTTTTCTAGTTGCGGTGAGCGGGGGGCTACTCTTCATTGTGGTGCGCGGGCTTCTCATTGCAGTGGTTTCTCTTGTTGCGGAGCATGGGCTCCAGGTGCGTGGGCTTCAGTAGTTGTGGCACTGAATCATTAAATCACTCACTTCAGTAGTCCGGCTTAGTTGCTACACGGCATGTGGGATCTTCCCAGACCAGGGATCGAACCCATGGTCCCCTGCACTGGTAGGCGGATTCTTAACCACTGCACCATCAGGGAAGTCCAACACAAACTGTCTTTTTTTCTCCAAATAAAGTTGGTGTTCTTGCCCTTAACCTGGTCTGAAATAAGTTTAACAAAAATATCCAGGACATTTTAAAAATATCTCCCAGGATAAATTTCAGTAATTATGAATGGGGGAAAGACAGCAGCTAGAAATACTTAGCACGTAAACCTGCCAATTTAGTGAAAACACCAAAGGGAAAAATATTCAAAGTCCCAGGAATTTTGACTGCTATGTATTCCTAAGAATGATTAGTTATAATAAATGATCAATTCTCAATTATCCATGCTGATGGAAAAGAAAAACAGTACCAGTCATCCCAAAATCTTTCAAATGCATCTCTCAGAGACCACTTGCTCCCTAATTCACAACACTTCTCTGAACCCATAGGGAGCAAGCCAGGACTCCAAAGGTAAGGGGTTGGGGACCAAGGTCTGTGGGCACAGTCCCTTTCACATATGACTGCATTTGGTAAATTTTCAGATAAAAATCCCCTCTGGGGACTCAAGATCTGTCTGTTCTAGATTCTCTATCACATATAGTAAATTGCAAGCTTCTTTAAAAGTTTATTGTAATCAATACAAATGGGGGAAAAAAAACTATACAACTCAAGAAAAAAAATTTTTTATGAAGGATAGTATTTTTGACTCTAAAGTTTCTTAATTTACAGAATAACGGATCACAATTTCACCATCAACAAACTGAGAAAAATTTCAGAGAGGCCAAGAGAAACAATCAGCCTTTAATAAGTGCTTACATTTTGTGGACATCTGCAAGACCAAATAAAGGTAAACATATGGCTTAGCCAGTGGGACACTGTGACATTTTTCAAAATTGCAATTCAGAAACCCAATGCTAAAGAAAGCTTACACAGAGTCCACTGTAGGGGGGAGGGGGAAGGGGAGGGAGACAGAAATACATGAGTCAAACAGGAGTGCAAGCCAGGGTGAGTAAGGGGGACTCAAATTTTAATGATTCTCTCCACATTTTAAAGTCTTAAAATTAGCCCCAACCTTCTTTGGAGTAGGTCTATTGAGGCTTTATTCAAGCTCAAATGTACTACTTTATTATTATATTTGTTGCATATGTTATTAGCAAAGTCATAAAATTCCACTACTCTCAGTCATTCTGTCATGCAGTGTATTATAATTGGTTGTATCCAAGTTTTATTTATAAAGAGAAGAGGATTTAAATCTAGGACAATTTGAGCGACATAAACAGCAATGGATTACAAACCATAAAATAAAACAAATATACGAGACCATAATGATATAAATAACTCAATAGAAACAGACATAAGTGGGCAAGGAGGGAAAGTTCTTCTTTACAGTCAAATTTCAGTTAATGAGTACAAAAGAAATAATGAAAAAAGTTTTTAAAAATCACTACTTGGGGAGTTCCCTGGTGGTCCAGCAGTTAGGATTCAGTGCTTTCACTGCCATGGCCTGGGTTCAATCCCCGGTCAGGGAACTGAGATCCCACAAGCCACGCAGCATGGCCAAAAACAAAACAAAAAAATCACTACTTGGCCAACACCACAGTAACAACTAAAGCAAAAAATCACCAATGGATGGTAAAATTAATGAGCAAAAGTATGATGGAAAATAGGATATTTACATAGTCATGAAGTATCTCTCCACAAAATACATACGAATTACAAAGGGGAAAACAGTAACTTTATAGTTGAGAAGTCTGGCAAACACCACCTTAACTAAGTGATCAGAGGTATAACTATCACCAGTGATGAGACATATCAGTACCATGTGCCTCCTGATACGATGCACTGAGAAGGGCACATCATCACTTCTGTGGTATTCCTGCCAGAAATGCATCACCTGCAATACCAATCAAAATCCCAGCAAGTTTTTTTGTGGGTATCAATAAACTGATTCTAAAATTTACAGGGAGAGGCAAAAGACCTAGAATAGCCAACACAATACTGAAGAAGAACAAAGTTCTTTTGACTAACTGACACTACCCAACTTCAAGATTTACTGTAAAGCGACAGTAATCAAGACAGCGTGCTATTGGAGAAAAAAAAATGGACAAATATATCAGCGGAGTAGTAAAAAGAGTCCAGAAATAGACCCCCATAGAGTCAACTGATCTTTGACAAAGAAGCAAAGGCAATACAAAGAAGCAAAGACGGCTGATTCAACAAATGGTGCTGGAACAACTGGACATCCACATGGAAAAAAGACACAGACCTTCACAAAAATTAACTGAAAACTGATCACCGACCTAAATGTAAAATGCAAAACTATGAAACTCCTAGAAGATAACACAGAAGAAAATCTGGACGACCTTGGGTTTGGCAATGACTTTTTAGATATGATACCAAAGGCACAATGAAAGAAATAACTGATAAGCTGGACTTCATTAAAATGAAAAACTTTGGCTCTGTAAAAGACACTGTCAAGATAATGAAAAGAAAAGCCACAGACTGGGAGAAAATATCTGCGGGAGACACATCTGATAAAGAAGGCTTATCCAAAATATACAAACAACCTCATGGAAAAATGGGCCAAAGACCTTAAAAGACACCTCACCAGAAAAGATCAACAGCTAGTAAATAAGCATATAAAAAGATACTTCACATCATATGTCATCAGGCAAATGCAAATTTAAAAAACAAGATACCACTACACACCTATTAGAATGACCAAAATCCAGAACAATGACAACACCAAAGGGTGGTAAGGATATGGGGCAACAACAACTCTCACTCATTTCTGGTGGGAATGCAAAACGGTACAGCCACTTTAGAAAACAGTTCAGCAGTTTCTTACAAAACTAAACATATTCTTACCATATGATCCAGCAATCATGTTCCTTGGTATTTAACCCAAAGGAGCTGATAACTTACGTCCACACAAAAACCAAGACACAGCTTTATTCATAATGCCAAAACTTGGAAGCAACTAAGATGTCTTTCAGCAGGTGAATGTGTAAATAAACTGTGGTACATCTACACAATGAAATATTATTCAGCACTAAAAAGAAATGAGTTATTAAGCCATGAAAAGACATGGAGGAACCTTAAATGCATACTATTGTACTAAGTGAAAGAAGTCAAGCTGGAAAGGCTACGTACTGTATGAATCCAACTATATGACATTCTGGAAAAGACAAAACTAAGAAGATGGTAAAAAGATCAATGGATTTTTAGGACAGTGAAACTACTTGATATGATACTATAATGGAAGATGCATGTCATTATAAACGTATGCAAACCCACAGAACATACAACACCTAGAGTGAACTCTAATGTAAACTATGGACTGTGGGTGATGATGTGTCAATGTAGGTTCATCAATTGTAACAAATGGACCACTCAGGGTGGGGGGGGGCGGGGTACTGATAACAAGGGAGGCTGTACATGTGTGGGGACAGGGAGCATATGTAAAACCCCTGAACCACCTTCTCATTTTTGCTGTGAACCTGAAAACTGCTCTTAAAAAATAAAGACTTTTAAAAAATGCATCACCTGGGTTTAATCGTGAGGAAATAATAGACAAATTCAAACATTCCACAAAATAACCAGCCAGTTTTCAAACTCATCAGGGTCTAGAAAGATAAAGATTGAGAAACTGTCCCAGACTGGAGGAAACTACAGAAGCATGACAATAAATGCAATATGGGATCCTGGATTGAATTCTGGAGCAGAGAAATGGTACGCATGGGACAGGCAGTGAAATCTTTATTAACTGTGTAGATTAAGCACTGATAAGTGTTAATTTCCTGGTTTTGATAACTGGACTATGGTTATGTAAAATGTTAAGATTTGGGGAAGTTGGGTGACATTCTGCAACTTTTTAAAGTCAGATTATTTAAAAATGAAATGTTAAATTTAAAAATAAATAAAGAATACAGGATTAGGAACAAATGCCACTACATAAATGTATAAACTAAATAAGGGATCAACAAACTTTTCCTGTAAAGAGCAGAATGGTAAATCATTTATTTATTAGGCTTTGTAGGCTAATCAGTCTTAGTCATGATAACTCATTTCTACCATCTTAGCACAAAAGCAACCACAGACAGTAAATAAAACATCAAGCATGGCCGTATCTCAGTAAAAATAGGAGGCCCCGGATTTAGCCTGTAGGCTGTAATTTGACAACCCCTCAACTAAAAAAAGAACTAAATTTTAATCTCTAAACAGGTAAAGTTTCACATAGTATCATACATAACTTATTCTTTCTTAAATATAAACAAACTTTTTGCAGATTTATCAAATAAAAATTCCATTTGTTATTATATATTATTTTCAGAATTCTTTATCATACACTGTTGTTATGTTATGTGTGTGCACAGAACCATTTAAAGGAGCTATCTAACATTTTAATAAAAACCAGAGCTATGTTTCCTATGAACAGTTCTAGCACAGAATGAGCTAAAGGATGCACTCAACTAAATGACCTCCCTCTGACCTCAAATTAAATTTAGTTCGGCATAAAAATAAAAAAGAGAAAATAAGTACCTTGGGACCTCAATTTTTAAATGTAACTTTACCTAGAAATTCAGAGTCAAAATAAAATGTTTAAAAAACATCTTCTCCTTAATTATATTTTCAAACAATTTAATTTGCTTCTAGTTATATTTCTCTGATCAGCCTCTGAACACATATGCTGACTTGACTGACTTGGCATTTATCTAACCATTAAATGAGTAATTTCAGAAAAATTGGCTATTCAAAAATCAAGGTATAAAATGAATAAAATCATCTGGCTTGGAATCTGTATATGATTCCTTTAGTTGACAGCATATCAACTTTAGATAAAATGGAAGAAGAGTTGAGTATCTAGTTTAAAAAGTAAAAACTCTACAAATAATTTTGAAAGTAAAAACAAGGTGCAAAGTTCCAGTTATAAAATAAAGTCATGGAGATATAATGTACAGCATGGTGACTATAGTTAGCAACACTGTACTGTATATTTGAAAGTTGATAAGAGAGCAGATCTTAAAAGTCCTCATCACAAGAAAAACAATTTGTAACTATATATGGTGGTAGATGTTAACTAACTTTCTTGTGGGGATCATTTCACAATACATTTGACCCTTGAACAACACAGACTGAACTGTGTGGATCCACTTATATGTGAATTTGTTTCAATAAATATATTGGAAAAATTTTTGGAGATTTGCAGTGATTTGAAAAAGCTCACAGATGAATCATGTAGCCTGGAAATATCAAAAAAAATTAAGGAAAAGGTAGGTCATGAATGCATAAAATATTTATAGACACTAGTTTATGCTTACATAGGCATAAGGTGATATTTAATATAAAATTAATAATGTGTTAGTTTTCTTACTGTTTTACCCCTTTGCTTTCATAGAATTACATTACCATACATAATGCTTCTCTCTCTCTTGGTTGGAGAAACTGCATATCAGCCTATCATCACAGGTAAGCGTGGGTTTTTTTTGTTTTTTTTGCAGTACGCGGGCCTCTCACTGTTGTGGCCTCTCTCGTTGCGGAGCACAGGATCCGGACGTGCAGGCTCAGTGGCCATGGCTCACAGGCCCAGCGGCTCCGCGGCCTGTGGGATCTTCCCGGACCAGGGCACAAACCCGTGTCCCCTGCATCAGCAGGCGGACTCTCAACCACTGCGCCACCAGGGAAGCCCAGCGTGTTTTTTTTTAGTGTAACACTGTTTCTAATACTATACGATGAATATGACTATATATATCATGTGATACTTATGCCATAAAATTTTTATACCAATTCATTCATTAGTGTATAGGTTAGGCTACCATGAGGTAATCATACTGCTGCTGCTTTGCTATCAATTCATGAATCACTATACCTGTAAATAAATACGAATTTTTCACATTATCTCTTCCTTTTTGATGTCTAGTGTTAGTAATACATATAACATCTAGAGTTTTGTATCATATAGGACAATACTGTCATAGGTAATGACAGACAATTCATCTTATAAACAGATGATGTAAACTTATGGTATCAATAAGTACAGTACTGTTAATATATTTTCTCTTCAGGATTTTCTTAATAACATTTTGTTTTCTCTAGCTTACTTTATTATAAGAATACAGTACATAATATATA
This sequence comes from Neophocaena asiaeorientalis asiaeorientalis, assembly GCF_003031525.2. Lineage (NCBI taxonomy): Eukaryota > Metazoa > Chordata > Mammalia > Artiodactyla > Phocoenidae > Neophocaena > Neophocaena asiaeorientalis. Next base: position 736,798 of record NW_020174423.1, on the reverse strand, counting down.
TAACATACAAAATATGTATTAATCACCTGTTTACGTTAATGGTAAGGCTTCCAGTCAACCAGAGGCTATTAGTAGTTAAGTTTTGAGGGAGTCAAAAGTTACAAGTGGGTTTTTGACTGTGCAGAGGGTCAGTGCCCCTAACCCCTAGATTGCTCAAGGGTCACACATATATACAGATACTGAATCATTATGTTTCGTTATGTCGTACACTTGAAATCTGAAATACTGAAATCGTTATGTTGTACACTTGAAACAAATATACCACTATATAGTGTCAAGTATACCACTATAATGTTTTTTAAGTAAAAACTTCATTAAAGGCTGTAAAGTTCAGTTACATAATCGTTTCAAGCCTCACTAAATTAATTCAGAAAGAACTACTGTATTCAAACACTAGAAAGAAATGTTGGATTTTTTTTTTACCCAAGAATTAGTCACAAATGAGACCAAAGATAGTATCACTGAAAATTTTTAAATAACATAAATGACACGATAAATGCATGCAGCCATTATACATTTTTAGAAGGATAAAAACCTAGGTTAGCTGTGATTAGCCTATGTGGGTTTTTTTTATCATGGTGGCTCACCATGAGCGACAGGAGCCCCTGCTCAGAGAGCAGGAGTTCCCTCACTCCATCACTGGATAACTCTGAAATGAGCACTCACAGAGCAATAACCCAGACCCACGGATGCCATCTTCTGACCACAACTTACCCCAGGGTGTTGCCTGCCAGCCTGCCCAGAGTCTCGGAACCTGAGAGAAACCACGGGGAGTCGCTTGTCCTACCAGGCCTCGATGTCCTCCCTGCCCCCGAATTGCTATTCAACTTTGACCTGGGAAAAAAACAAAAGGTAGAAAAATCACAGAACAGTCCCAAAATCCCTAGGAACAAGCCAGGCCTCACTACTCTGAGACTTACTGTGGTACAATATCAGCCTAACAATTCTCTGATTACTGTTACTGAAATGGATACTTCAGATCAAAGAGCAAACCTAACAATTTCTAGCCTCATAACAATCCAGTTCCTGTTTGAAACTGTTTTCACGGTTTAACTGCAAATGAATTGTTCCTTAGATTTTTTAAAGTAATCATATTTTCCTTAGAAGCAGTCAACTGAAAGTCATCATACATTATCTAGCAACCTTTTTTATATGACGCCACTTATAAAGGCCAAAATTTTAAAGACTCCGTTATTTTCAAATTGAGCTACTTGACTTGGGAATATTAAAAGGGAAAAAATAAGACCCGAAAAGTCAGTTCACTCAAAGAGCAGATCTTGGGCTCTACCACATACACATCATTCTTCTGGTAATCTCTTTCTGTTAAGTGATCACTGACTCCCCTGCTACTTTTAATGCAAATATTTTAGCTATAAATCACTGCTTGCATAAAAATTAAAATCAAACTACAAAGTAACCATTTCACTCTATTTTAAGCATCTCCTTTTCTACAATGCTTTTTTTTTTTAATTTGAGGGTTCCCAAAAATCAAAACACAGGTGTAATATAATACCTTTAAGAGCTAAATATTTATTAAATGGAAAGGACATAATGTCTTACCCATCATTATTGTCAGGTTTACCCAATTCCAATCGGTCTGGCTGTACTGAAAAACCGATCCTGCAAACTCTACCATCCTAGAAGCAAAGAAAATAGAAGAAACTTCCAAAGTAAAAATGTGTATTAAAACTTGAATTTATTCAACAAACAAATTATGTACCTATCACTGTCAATTCAGAAGGCAACAAATAAGCTCCCTTCTAGAAGGCACTCACACCTGAGCTGGGGAAGTATGGTTTGTATACATTATCATAAAACCAGTAAAAATAATTTAAAATATCTCCATCTAACAGAATTCAGAGTAAGGAAATGACTAGATATCAGGAACTTCTCCATTCTCTTACTAACTAGTTTCAACCTCTAGTAAATCATTTAAGCCTTCTCCGGGCCAGAGGATTTATACAATAAGGAAATGGAACTGGGTGGTCTCTGGAAGAACTACTGCAAGAAACTGCTGTTTCCACGGTTGAAAAGGAAGACACATGATGATGCACAGCTGTATTTTAACATCCATTTTCATTTCTCTACCGTAGAGTAAACGGTTTACCTCAAGAAGAAAGGCAGCATGATTTGGGCCCACCACACACTGTTTAATGGTAGCCTGTTCCAGCACATTCAAAGGGGGATGGCTGGGAAATAAAGAAAAGTATGCAAACAAAATTATTTTTTAAATGGCAAATGCATCCTAGGGTTTTTTAGAAAATCCAATTAACAAAAGAAAAAAATTGCTAGTAAACCCTGTTTTAAAAAACTAATATTGACATATTTTGAAGGAATAATTGAAAAAATTATTATATCTACATAGTCATTATAGCTCTTTGGTATGGCAGAGTTTTTAAAAATCAGTATGAATACCAACTATAATTCAAATGAACGCAACCCATAAAAATTTGATAGATTAAAATTTTCTTAATAGCTGCTGCCTAAATATGAGTACTTTTTCCTAATTAAAACAAAATCATTCTTTTCAGGAAATGTAAAATATCTTAAATCTCTTACCTGTTTAAATTATATTTGTTCAGTTTCTCTGAAACTTCCCGTAACCTTTAAAAACAAAACAAAACATGAATAAACCACATGTACAAAGCCTTTGTAAGCAAAACAGTTCTGATTTGGTGATCTCTAACAGTAGCATACAAAAATTTTACTAAGCAAGAATGTTTTTTATATTATCTTTGATTTCTGTCCCAGAAAAGATCACAGTCAACCCTGCAGTTGCCTTCCCTCACCACCTCATTTGCAACTTCAGTCATCATCATCTTAGTATTTTACAGACGAGGAAACTGAAGCTTCTAGAGTTTATTTAGAAAACCAGCAGTAGAACTGGTACTTGAACCAATGCCCAATGGAAAGCCAGTTTTTAAACACCATACTACATATGCCAAGAGACTCTTGAATGTACACGTACATGATGAAATGAAAATATTTGGGAAGCACATATATATTAAGAATTTAATATAAAGAGGCAGAAACAATGCAAAAGCCAAATTGACTTAAGGTGAGAATAGTCTCAAAAGTTCTCGAATGACCTTGTGACACATAATTGTACAAATTAAAACCCATATCTATAAAATAAGGATAACACCTCACATTTCTAAGAGTATTGAATATGCTTAGAAAAAAATCTCAAAGGGCTGTGTAACAGAAAGATATTTACTCATGTTATCTATTATGATTTTGCTGTTTCTCTCAAAGGAACAGTCTTGAATTAATATAAAATATTGTAATACTCATTTAAATTGGGCACTTTTGTCAACCTAAGGAAGCCATTTTATAATACAAAGATGTATTCAAATGTCGAGATTTTAAGAGTTCAATTCTATTAAATTCCCAAAACAAATGCCTTTGAAAACTTTTCCAGAAATTATTCTCTTAAAAATAAACTGAGCATTTTAGAAACAACAGGGAAAAAAATTAGAACAGTAAATCAACAGGAAATTCCGTAAGTTTTGCTTTCTAGAGAGTGACAAAAATACATGAAATCAAATTTCAATCATTCGTCCTAACAGACAAAAGTGGTATACATACTCAAAATTAATCATGCCTTAAAGCCAGTTTAGGATTTTAAAGCTACCACCAATCATATAACATATGGCCAAATAATCTAATTATTTTGATAAAGAGATTCTAATAGGAGCCAGTTGTCCTTCAATTTTACTTTATCCAGTAAAGTTCTAACCACTGTTCAACGATGAGTAGTATCTTTCAAACACTAAAATATGCATAAGCAAATGTCCAACACTAAATCGTATTTCTAAGCAAAAATAACTTTCAAATGATGCCATATTTAATTTGTCTACCAAGAAGTAAATACTCACTAGTGATTTTATTCTCACTCCCAAAGAATAACATCAGATCATGTGTGACTTGGCCCTCAATAATACATTTTCATTTTTCTAGCCTTTCATTAACAAAAATGTGTCTTCTTCAGTCCTGTAAAGTCAAGCTTTTTGACCAAATCCCAGTTTGCTCATTTATAAGGCACATATCTGTGTTTCAAGGCAAGATAAAACACCATAAGAATAATGCACTGTGGAACTCATGAGCTCTGAGAGAAGGCTGACTAGAAAATGGGGAGAAGAAAATAGACTAGGAGGCTCCAAACTGAGAGGCTCCATTCTGGGCAATAACAACAGCCCTGAGAAGACCCGGAGCAGAGGCAGGAGTTCTCATTCTCCTCAGCCCACACTGACTATGAGTAATTTATAAAACTCCTCACCAGACTACAGACTAGAGCCAGACTGTGAGAAAAGGTTTTATTTCCCAAAAGCCATAGTAGTGACACTTTCGAAAGATAACTTGTTCACCAGCATACAACTCTTTTTCAAAGCTGGAAAATAACTGAGATTAAGAATTAAATGATGCTTTCATGGCTCCAAATATCATTCCAGGCAAATAATATCTATAAAACTAAAGTAAGGTTTGAGGATATCAAGATGCTAGAAAATAACAAGTCAAGAACTCAAAAGCAAATTTCAGGTTAGGAAGGGGACAGAAGAAATGTTTACTGACATCAAATTTTCTAATATTAAAAATCATGGTGGGGGCTTCCCTGGTGGCACAGTGGTTGAGAGTCCGCCTGCCGATGCCGGGAACACGGGTTCGTGCCCCGGTCCGGGAGGATCCCACGTGCCGCGGAGCGGCTAGGCCCGTGAGCCATGGCCGCTGAGCCTGCGCGTCCGGAGCCTGTGCTCCGCAACGGGAGAGGCCACAGCGGGGAGAGGCCTGCGTACCGCAAAAAAAAAAAAAAGAAAAGAAAAAAATCATGGTGGACTCCATCTGAAATGTACACCCATTTGTACTGGAAATAATACCCACTGGATAGCAAGAAATCTGGGGTTTACTCCCAGTTCATCTACTACCAACTGGATTCATTTAAGCCCACTAAGTTTCTGGTCACATGTACATGAAGAAAGACTAATAGTCCTCTCTGGTTCTTTTCAGTCCTGAAATTGTTATGAATGTATGAAAAGCAAATATACCAATGGAAGATATTTATGTAATGTTTATATGGAAATAGCACTTACTAACTGTCATATTCAATTTCACCTTACCCATCTGAAACTTTCACACACAAATTAATTTTACATGGACACTTAGAATATTTCCCCAAATATCAAATTTGTTTAATTTCTTAAATTCAATCCGCAAAAAATTTACAGAAAATGTATTTTTCCAAATCTCAAGATAGTTATCCTGACTAAATTGGCCCCATACACATTAGTTTACACAGATCCCAGATAACAGTAACAAAGAAACCTTCAAGCAAAGGGGGAAAAAAAAAGGTACTAACTGTAAAATAAGGAGTACTTTGTTCCCCTTTACATTATAGAGTCTTCAGCAGACATGTAAATCCCAGAACCACAGGCCACTGATCATATTCATTTAAATTTACTGAGTTACTAAATGTCTCTACAAAAGTATTAGACACTCATCTAATTTAAAGGATCTTCTTCCAAAAGCTTACAATGCTTCAAGTTATTAACTATATTTCCTCTCACAGCAATATTAACAAAAGTTTTCCCTGTTTTTGAAGTAAAATCTAAACCACCCTACAGCTCACCAAATTCCATTTCAGAATAAATCTTTACATGTGACTGTGAAGGAAAACAATTTTAAGAACACAGCATAACATTACAAAATAACCTAACTCAGCGTTTAATCTCACTTCAGAGACAGGCAGGAAAGCCTTTGCGAGGTGGCTGTAACACAATGGATAGGTAAGCAGTGAGCTTCTGACAATCCTTAGTACTCCTACACCAAAGACTTATTCTATATTCTGATTCAATAACCTATTGCATTCCTTCAAATTTATAGACATTTTACAGATTGAGAGGCTGGAATTTTTTTTGACCACCAAGGTAAGGTAACAGCAAACTGATGTTAATAGAGAAATCAGTATAACAGTACTTGCTAGAGGGTAACGTATCTCATAGCTGCCCTTGAAATTCCCTACAATTTCAGTCTCATTTCCCCCAAATTTAACCTTATAATTTCAAAGATTAGTCATCTTTTGATGACCCTCAATTGACAGTAGCACTTAACACAGGTTCTTCGGTTTTACAATTCCCTGCCCTAATCCTAAATCCCCTGCCATCTGTTCAGACACACACACCCCTAAAATGAAACCTGTTAAATTCCCAGCTAAATTTCTAAAGGTAAAAAGTTTAGGTATATCTGGATTCCTAAAAGGCTCCAATTCTCCAGGACACAAGGATATTCCTGACAGCCCACCTTCTACAAGATGATCCTTTTGCTATCCCTGGAACTGTAAGATCAGGCATACTCACCCACGTTTCACGTGTATCAGTACTCACTTTAATGGTAGAAAGTGGCATAATCTGCCCCCAGTACATTTCCTCCAGGAACATTATTATTATTTCAGGCCCAGCTCAAATGCTACCTCCTCCATGTACTTTTCTGGTAGCTCTGATTTTCTTCCTACATAAATCTACAGCTTCTCCCTCACAAAGGACCTTTACTGTCTACTTGACATTCTACGGTCATTTGTGTTTCAATCTGAGCTACCTTCAGACTTTAAGCAAAGAAGAGAGAAAACTTACCAAGTATTTCTCCACTCTTCCACTTCTTTAGATAACAGTTCCAACAGTGAAAAATGTACAATAATACTTGTTACAATACATTTCAGAGGCAGAAAAGATTCCTGATCTTCAACTCAACAACACTACTCCTTAGGTCTTCCACCTCAAACTGAAGTTTAGAACAAGCAAGAAAAGTGTGAATATACAGATTTCTTTTAGGATAGTCGCCCATATAAATCTTGTAAGCAGACTAGTTAACACAGCGAAAACATTTAATAAATCACCACTCACCAATAATATTAGCAAACTACCTTTAAAGTGACCTCACTCTACTCTCTAGATAACCATCCACGGAATAAAGCTTTTACAGATCCATTTTGGAGTACAGGGTTTAATAATCCATACAAAGAAACAACAGCCAGTCAGTGAAAGGTTACCTACAACACTAAATCATAGACTCCTGCAGAAAACGTCTTAAAGATCACCTCTTGTCATCCACGTCAGAGAAGGCAGGTATTGCCAAAATGCAAATGTACCCAGACTACCTTCTTGCAGAAGAAGAAATACTGTAGGAATATTTCTGGCATTTCTCCAAAAGCAAACTATCTAAAGTTTAAAACTGAAGAAGCAATCAAAGGGCACTTTTTTTTTCCCCTCTTGGAGCAAAGACTATGTTACTAGATAGATGGCAGAGAGAGGCGCCAAACCCACCTCCAACCACAGAACATGGTCTTTCTACTATATCTTCATGCACTTTCCTGAGTATAGGGAGTCCGTCCACAACACTGTTCTTTTATACAAACTACTGCACCACACTATATATACTGCCCCTCTGAAATCATTCCTAGCATGCCAACTATCCACATCATCAACAATAACAATAAATTCAAGCTATCGCATGATGGTCCTGCCTGACAGCCACTGTAATGTGAGAAAAGGATGTACTTTGGGCACAGCTGCAGAGGGCATTTTGAGATGGTCATTTACTTGTGCCAGGCACATTCCCACCCCCACCAGCAAACTGAAAGCCTGGAGCTAGCTTATTCAATCCACTACAGTGGGCATCCCAACCCCAAATCCCTTTTCACACAATCCTGGAGCAAGCCACCTAAGATATGCTCAAAGGAGAGGCCCTTGAGGGCGTCTTGGGTGTAAAATGGAAGAAAGTCAACTGAGCCTCCTCCTCATGCTGCACTGTGGATTTGTTTATGCGTGGACGAGATAAAGGCTTTCAGCCCACCTACCCACTCTGCGTTGTGACTTAAAATATTAGCAGCTACCTTGACCCATGGGTCTGAGGATGGCTGGGAAGAGCCTGGAGGGATTAGGGTTGCCTTGGCCGAAACAAGAAGCACCAGCAGATTAGGGGTGATTCCCTTCATCTGTGTGATTATGAAAGACTCATTGTAGGTCTGAAATTTAACTTCAAGACATTCAATTTTCAGATACATTTTTAAAAATCCATTTTGTGCTGCTTCTATGTGAATTTAACCCTGATCATGGGTTCCCAACTTCAGGATTTCTCAGGAATCGGGGATGGGGGGAGGGTGGCTAATGAGAGAAACAATATAGTTGTTTAGACAACACACACAGAGAAGAAAAAAATCACTACACCAAAACTCAACAAGTGATGGTTTCTAAAAGGTTGGTTAGAATGGAGAATCTGAAACCCTATTAATGAACTCTTAATACTGCTAATACTAAAACCCCCTGGTCTGTCTTGCACTCTGAATAAATTTACCCCCATGCATGATTCTCTTTAGATGTAAAGTGGTACAGCAATGTAGCATAACATAGCATAAAGCATAAGAAAAATTTAATCCTGCCCTCCTGATAGTATTAGTACCCATGAGGAACTAAATGTTTATCATTTCAATAGGGGAGGGGGAGGCAGTAGAGGCAAGGATCAGAAAGAACCTCTTTAAGATTTATATGCAAAAGCTATAGTCAATTACTAAAAGGAGTGAGGGGGGAACCTGAAAGAGAAGTCACAAACTGCCGCCCTACAGATGTACACATGATACTGAATCACATGGCATTTTAAATTGTTAAAAGACTGTTAAAGATTCTTGGCCAACATGTAAAACTGGAAAATCTCAGACAGATTTTCAGATTTCTAGCTTCTCTTGAAAAATGAGATCTAGCAACCAAGCTTATATTGCCTAGTGGTGACTAGAGGTGCCCTTACCTGCCCAGCACCTGTAGGCATTTGAGTTTGAGACCACTGATATAGAAGATTATTCCTCCCACACTCTAAAAAAGGACATTTCCTTGGTGAAGAGTAATCTGTTCAGTTTTATAATGCAAATCCCAGCTTGTAAGTTGATCCCTAATATATCTTAGCTTACACGTAAGTCTTAACCACATTTTATTTCTTTAAATTTGACTTGACAATTTCTCACTTTTTTGCCCACCCAAGGAAAAATGGTGCCAGGTAGCAAACATCTGACTTTACTTTTAAAAGACCCCAAGTCACACAATGATGGCTTTTGTAGAGGAAAAAACCCATCTGTCAGCTTCCTGAATAATCAGGTATAGGCAGGACTTATACATACTTTGTGCTATGGAGAGAACAAATACCAGTTTATAAAATGTGTTCCTTTTACCCTAAATAAATAATACAGGACATTCAGCTTCAAGATACATTCAAGACCAAAAAACAGAAGTTTCTAAATAAATACTGTAAACTGAGAAAATGATACAAATTTTAAATGGGAAATTCTTTTAATTCTTCCTCCTAAAATGGTTTTCAGTTGAAACTGCTCAAAGATTTCTATAAAACTAAGATGAGAAAATTCATGTTATAGAAACACTCTGCAACTATCATAGAGAAAAGACATTATACTTACAAATAATTTCTTCCCTTAACACAGAAAATATTCTGGTTAGAAATTCCTATATAGTGCCATAAATAACATCTTTCATAATAAAATGAAAAAGAGACCAAAATCCCAAACTACTGTGCCATTTGAAAGATAAACACATCTCTGAGAAACTAAATGCTGAACACAAGAAAATGAGTCATTTTCCTTTAAAGCAAAACCAACTGTGTTATTTTCAGCTCCATTCAAAACAGGAAAAGGAAAATACACATGCCAAATGGACAAGAAATTCGGTAGGAAAAGATAAAAGATATGGCCTTTATACATTAATTCTTCTTGATAATTTCCTAAGTATTTCTGTCTCATCTAATTTCAATTGCTTAACAGTAAGACTATACATATGTACAAGACTCAAACTTGGTTAACTTGTGTGCTAACAGGGTGAGAAGACTTCCTTTAGTGCTCCTGTCCAAAAAGTGTAGCATCCAGCCAAAATTTCAAGAGAAAAGTCTTGGTTTTTCTTCACCCTTAGGCCATAGCCACATTCTGAATATCTGCAACATCAAACCCAATTTTAACTCTACATACAAATCAAAGGTCTCATGAGACAACTGACACACTTCGTAATATAAATACTACCATTTGTCAAGGTATTCAGTCCTTGAGATAGAACTCTAAACTGAAAATACCTGTGATGAAATCTGATTTTTCCATAAAACAAGACAATTAGGAGGTTAGGTTCCTGACCAAGGATCTTGATGCCATTAAATTCAGGAAAGCTTCTTTAAATGACAGATACTGTGATGGCTTCTTGTTGCCCTTTTAACATCGAAGATGAAACTGCCTCTGAAACGGTCATTTTACATTCCTGAGCTGCCATTCCATCTGCCCTGGGAACAAGGGGCAGCATGGTGGAGTGGGAAAAGAATGGGCTGTGGTGTCGGACTAACAAACCTGGGTTCAATTCCATCCCTTCCATTAATTGGCTCTGTAACCTTGGGCAAGCTTACTTTAACCTCCCAGAGCTTGGAAGGTATCTTGGTCTGTTAAATGGAGATAAAACCACTTGTCTGGTAGGACTGCTGTAACGATTAAAGGTAATTTTGTAATGTACCTTGGAAAGAGCCAAGCACTTAAACATTCAATAAATGGCAGCCATTAGCATTATTACTGAACTATATTTTTCATCTTTGGATAGCTTGCTCTATATATTGCTGCTTCAAATCTGCCAAGTTCTAGCTTGAACCGGTTGCCAAACTAAATAGGGCCCAATTTGAATCTGGAGATCTTGTAGGAACCCGAGGAACCAGAGAATGACAGCTAAGTCTGGGAATTCTTGGAACCAGAAATCCGTAGACGCACTCTAACTCTGTGTATTTTGCGCATGGGTCGTTATTTCACAAGAGTGAGAGATTCCTTCTCTTCCGGCCCCTACTACCTCCAATCTCATCTCCTCACTCTTCCTGGGCACTCTATACCCCAAATATCACTATACTCTCCCAAGTCCTTCACTAGATTATACTCACAAAGTACTCTTTTTTTGGAGGGGGGAGGGGGAGGGCACGCCTCGCAGCTTGCTGGATCTTAGTTCCCCAAACAAGGGACTGAACCCAGTCCATAGCAGCAAAAGCACCGAATCCCAACCACTAGACCACCAGGGAGCGCCTTATTTTGTTTTTTTTGTACACACCTATTCCTTCAGCCTAGAATAAACTATACCCCACTGCCTTCTACACCTCTATAGCTACTAGTCCCAGGAGGGTAGGCTGAAAGAACCTGTTGGAAACGTTAACTTACCTTTCACTCCAGGCTAAACTAGGCATTTCTCTGAGTCCCCTGGGGCATACTTCCTTCCACAGTACTTATGCTGTAACTACTTGTTTGATGAAATATTTGTCTCTTTCACGGCTTGACAAACTCTATGAAGGCAAGAACCGGGTTTTACTAATTTCTAAATCCCCAGCACCTGACAGCCGATGGATGGGTGGCTGAACAAATGAATGGGCATTCATGTCCCTGCTCTAAGTCCTACACTGCTTCAAAATAGTGGATTTGCAGCTTTTTTATTCTTTTCATAGTCATTCTAAAGATTTTTAGCTGTTCTGCTATGAGGCCAATATTATGAGACTAGGTTTTTTAAAACACACCAAAGGAATATTGTCCTACAAAATAACCCCACGGAGGTTCTACCCCAAATCAAACGGTCCTACAATATTAAGAAGAGTTTTTTACTTTAACTTTTTTTAACTTTCTTTGAGAATCATCCCCAGAAAGAGTTTACCAGACAGACAAGGAAATCACTCCGTACTTCACAGCTGGGGATACTCTCCCAGTTCCTCCACTTAGAGGACAGTCTTGTTCCTCCCCCCATCCCTCCCTCCTCCCCCTCCTCCGTGGCTTAATCTGGGTTGATGTTAAGGAAATGTACTGAAGGGGCTAAAAGGAAGCTGGAAGCAAAGGGAAGAGAGAAAGCAAGCTCATCAGGAAGCAAAAGTACAGATAAAAGTCTGTGTGCAACTCGCCTGTATAAGTGCCTGAAACTGATAACATGAGTCTAACTGGCTAAGCACCTTAAAATGCAAACTAGAGAAAGTCTAATTACTGGACATCTATTGGCAAGTAATGCAATAAAATATTCCAACATTTAATGCTGTGCCAAAATAGGAAGAATTGGATATAAATACCCATAATTAATTTTTAATTTGTTTGGGGTTTCTTTTTTTTTTTTTCGGTTTTTTAGCCAATCATCAGCATTGTAGCCACGAAAAGTCAAAGTTAGTGCCAACCAAGTTCTACCTAGATACCCAAAAGAACCCTGGGTTTTTTTTGAGTCTCAGCTCCACCATTAAAAAAGGAGCGTGACCTTGAATAGGTCATTTAACATCTCCTGCTCTCATGTTTCCACCTCTGCCAAAAATGGTGCTTACCATATCTGCTTCAGAGTTGTTTTAAGAACTGGATAATATGTCACATGCAAAAGTAATGTGTACCATCTGAAATAACAGTGTCTAAACCTGGCTAATCATCCACTGCCTAAGGAATATTTTAAAAGACATATTACCAGACCCCACCCAAACCTACTAAATCAGAAATCTCCAAATACAAGACTCAGTAATTTATATTCTGGCTAAATAAATTATGGCACATTCATAAAACGTCTCTGGAAGGAATAACATTTAGTCACCTATGACGAAAGGAAGTAGGCAGCTAGGAAACAGAGCAGGGAGGGAAGCTTTTCACTGAGTGCCAATGTACACTTTTTGAATTTAAATCACATATTATCAACTCAAAATTAAAAAAAAAAATTTCTAAGCAACCCAAAGTGATGATCAACTAAGTTTGGAAATCACTACTCTAAAATACCACGAATACATGCAAGGACTGCTTAAAACAGTCACAAGATTAATAGTCCATTTAGGGAGACATTAATAACCCTACTATTTCAAGTTCTGGAAATGTTGCTTAGGATAGCCCCTAGCCCCCTCTTAGAAATTCACAATCCAAATACCTCTATTAGATTCTGATAAGTCCTAAAATAAACATGTTTACGCTTAATCCTGTGTTTTTCAAACTGAAGTGAACACTGTTTGGGAAACACTAAACATGGAACACAAACAGGCCATTCTTTCTAGTAAGGTCTTAGGGAACCAGAGGACACTGATCTGAAATCTAAGCTCCCAGAAGTAACAGCCCCGAACCGTGGAGGGGACCTAGCACAGAGAAGCCCTCCCCCTCCAAAAGGTAGAGCTCAGTAGTGACAAACTACCCGTCCTCTCTTTTTTCTTTAACTAAACAAAACTGATTTCCCTATTTTCTTACTGGGATTAAAAAGATAAACCGTATAAACAAACAATCTTACTGTGCCTAAAATTATATTGTTAACATTTATCTATAGCAATTTTTTTAATCCAAATAACATGGCAACAGCATTTTTATTCCTTTAAGTAGAAAAATTAAAGATCTTTAACTATGATTCAAAATCATCTACTTTTAGGAGACAGCAATAGATTTCAATATTTCCCTTCTACAGTATAAGCAGACCTTCCTGGGCATCTTTATTCCCACAAAGCCAGACTAACCAAGTGGGCTTTACAATCAAATTGTCCAACAACCTTGCTTATTACCTGGCGCATGATCAGAGCGGGTCTGAAAGCTGTATCAAATAAATGGCTTCTCTGAAATCTGCACCTACTGGGTTCTTAACACTGGGTATCTAATTCAGAGATCCAAATCGAAGTCATCAAAAAAAGTCAAACATACAAACCACCACAGTCAAATTTAAGGGCTTACCAGATCCCTTTTATCATTATGGCACACAAAAAAACACAAATATCTCCCCTCTGGCAACACAGCAACCATAGCAAAGGGCTGGCTTCCCCCACTACCAATAAATGGGATCCACCAGTAAATGTTTCCAATTCTTCACCTTACAGTAAGTACTCAACCCAATAGAATTAGATTCAACAGGCAGTCTCTGATTTACAGATTGACATTACTGATAAAGAGGGCTCTCATCCCATCTCAATCCCCACTCTGTATCGGCCAACCACTTAAACAAAAAACAAACACACACCAAAAAAACATGGTGCTTTTAGGTAGCGTGTGGATAATGATATTAGAGAGCTAAGCCTGGGAATGAATATAAAGGACATTAGCCCATCTATCTGCCAATCCCTAATTATCATCCCCAGGCTGCTGGTATTTTCCCCTGGTTCGGGGTGGTTTTGGGGTTTTTTTTTTTTAACCTGAAAATCACTTCCTAGTCATAGATACAATATTTCAGCATCAGGCACTAACAAGTTTATTGGTTTAATCCTCTCTTCATAACTAACTTCAACCTCCTGAAAAAGGAACATGGTAGAGCGGCACTCCTGTAATCACCACCATCTCAGATTGTCCTAGCAAACATTAGGTCAGAACAGCAATGCTTGCAAAACTCAGCCACCATCATCATAGCTACAACATAGCTACGTACAGTGTAGCTCTCCTGGTTCCCTCAAAAAAAAAAATTGGCATCTGTAGTGTTTACAGAGCAAAACAGTTAACAAACCTAACAAAATGGAACCAGTCTACAATGAGATTACTATCAATAAATATTATCAATTCACAGTAGGACTCTAAAGTTGCTTTGTCCCCGACTAAATTCTCTACACCTCCTTTCTTCTCTTAGCACTGAGCACTCCATCAAGTTCGATGTGGGTAGTTAGTGAAAAGGTCTTCCATAGATTTGGGTGGGACTGTTCCCTCCACTTTCCTTTCCATCTAAAGCTGAAAAAAGTAAAGTGAGTAAAACTAAAACAAACAGAAGGAACAAGATGCATCGACATAAGATATGTATCAATTAACAAATATTGACTGCGTATTACGTGCAGGTATGCAAATCAGTGGGATGGCGGGATGGAAGAATGGCTGGAGTAGAGTTGGTATACTGTGCTCACTCTGGAAAACCTCTTCCACTCTATATATACAGCCATGAAAGACAACCGTAAAAGAGAAATCCAAAAGACAAAGCTGAGATCAAATAAAAGATAAACATCTCCACAGAAGGGAAATGATGCTCAAAGTGCTCCCTAGTGGAAGACTGGGTTCATCCTGTAAGTTAGAGTTAGGCTCATGGTTTTGTTAGAACACTGTGGCTGAAAAGCTTAATAGTAACCACTAAAAGAACAGAAATACAATCTATGGCTTCCAATCAAAAGAGGAGGAAAAAAGGAAGGAAATGCAGAAAACTAGGAATCTTAACAGAAGGGGGAAAAGGCAGCAAAATAAAAGATTCAGAAAATATGAAATTCAGACAGTAGAAATAAATCTACTTATTCAAATGGTTCATCGCACATATTAAAAGTCAAATATTAACAGAGTGAAGGAAAAGGAAGTATTATAGGGATAAGAGAGACACCACATAACATTAAAAGGAATAATCCACCAAGAACATTTAACATGCAAGAATTTGAATGTTCCTAATACCATAACCTCAAAAATATATCTAGTAAAAACTGACCCTTTGAGAAAATGTCAACTCCAATGAGAAATTTAATACACTTCTATCAGAAACTGATAGTTCAAGCAGACAAAGTATCAGTAAAGATAGAAACTTTGAAAAGGAACATTAACAAGCTTAGTCTAACAAATAAATATATAGAAACCTGTCCCCCAACTGGGGTGTCACAGGTTTTAAGGCATAAAGCACATTCTGACTCCTAGACTTAACAGATAAATAAATTTCCTTCAAATTATAAGAATAAACATAAGGTTGCCAACTTTTCATCTTGCCTAGATTTAGAAAAAGCAACAAACTACCAATATTTCATTAAAATATAAATTTCAAATTTATAAAGTAGAAAAGACAAATCTAAATAAAAAAATTTTCTCCCTAACCCAGACTGTGAAAAGTTTCTTAGAAACTGGCACCAACACAGTACTTAGTTTGATATTTCTTAACTTTTATTTGATCTCAGAAAAACAATCATACAGTTTTTTCATTTAATATCAAGTCCTTGATATAATAGTCTCTTTGTTTTCCATGAGAAAACAAAAAACTACAAGAGGTTGATTTACCTGTAATTACTAAATTAAGAGGTGACAGAGAGAGAGAGGGAGACAAAACCTCTCCAAGCCTCTATTCTTATCATCATATCACACTTGCCATGGGTCCAATTCAATCAACAAATACTTCCTGAATGCCCAGAGTTAAGTATTACAGGAAATAAGCTGCACTATAAAATACACTGGGGAGGGAGGGTAGACGAATGGTGGCACCACCTGAGGGGGTTTCTACATACTTGGAAATGCTGCCCCTAATCATGAGCCACAGCTACAGAAAACTGTGCCATCTACCCCTTAGGAAGCCTGAGGAAGAAAGAAAAGCTGATACAATGCACACATCTCAAGTAGTGTACAATCTACTTGTACAAACAAAGGATAGGGCTTCCCTGGTGGCGCAGTGGTTGAGAGTCTGCCTGCCGATACAGGGGACACGGGTTTGTGCCCCGGTCTGGGAGGATCCCACATGCCACCGAGCGGCTGGGCCCGTGAGCCGTGGCCGCTGAGCCTGCGCACCCAGAGCCTGTGCTTTGCAACGGGAGAGGCCACAACAGTGAGAGGCCTGCGTACCGCAAAAAAAAAAAAAAAGGATATACACAGGAAAACAAATAAAAAATAAAACACTAAACTAGCTGCCAAGATGAGTCCTATAACCAAAAATTACTAAGAGAAGGCAGAATTCATTTTGCATTGGAAGAGTCAGTGAGGGCCAGGGCTTCAGGGGAGTCAGGATTTTGAAATGGGCCTTGAAGGGTGTTGAGACTCATCATCTCAAAAAAGGTGGCATCATCCCGGTGAAAACATTTATAAATATTTATCTAGTAAACAAAAAAAATGGCTCTTACACAACTAAAAGAGCTACAGTTCTCCAGAACACCTCGAGAAGCCAAGAAGATTCTAAGATTTTAAATTATTTTTCTTACGTATCATCTACACAGTCAATAGTGCTAGAGCAGTCTGCTAGTCAAAATACAACTGCAAAAATAAACTATATACTGCCTTCCTGTGATCAACTATATTCAATATCCTGTAATAAACCATAATGGAAAAGCATTTGAAAAAGAACATAACGTATGTAACTGAATCACTCTGCTGTACACCAAAAACTAACACAACATTGTAAATCATACTTCAGTAAAAAATTAAATTAAGTTAAATTAAATTTTAAAAATAAAAAAAGAGAAGAGACAGGACAAGAGAATACAACAGCAAGGCTGTCATCTACAAGCCAAGAAGCAGGCTTTCACCAGAAACCGACCATTATGGCACCCTAATCTCAGACTTCCAGCCTCCAGAATTGTGAAAAGTAAATGTACCAGTTTATGGTATTTTGTTACAGCAACCCAAGCAGACTAAGACAACAGGTATGGAGAACGAGTGTATCCAGAATAAACAGAAATAATTTTCTTGTGTAGGACTTCTAGTTAAACATAAGTCATCTCCACCACCTCCTACAACCCCCCTAAAACAACAAGTGAATTTTAAAGTTACAAGGACAAAGAAAAAGAGAGAAGGCTAGAGCACTCAAGCAAGAGATGCCAACAAAATTTTTGGAAGCTGGAAACATATAGAGCAAGTGGCAAATGACTTAGCAGACAAGAGAAAATTGAAACCTAAAGTCTACAGGGTGGGCAAAGAGGAACAGACCAACTGTTCCAACAATATTTCCTGGAATGACAGGAGCTTCCAGAATAAAGGCACCTACCAAGTGTTTGGAGCCCAAAATACAATGAATAAGAAAATGACCTACTACATAAAGGCACATCAACATGAAATTTCTCAGCACCATGGACTGAGGAAAGACTCTCAAAGCACTTTTTCTTTGGGGGGGTGGGGGGGAGGTGGAGGGGGGAAGGGAGGTCAAGCTAAAAGGATCAGGAGTCAAAATGGCACTGAACTCCTTAAAAGAAATGCTGGAAGCTATGTGACGATGTAATGCCTTCAAAATTTTGAAGAAAAATTATTCCCAACCAGAAATTTTATACCTAGCAAATAACAATAAGGACAAAAACTAAATTTGCTTTCAACTAAATTTTAAAAATGACACACTAAAGACAGAAAAGGGATAAGCTTTTAAAAGAACTTTTAAAACTATCAAAACTAGATCCGAAATTCCTTAAAACGTCACCAAAACAGTTAACTAAGTTAGAAACAAAAACAAAAAAACTTCCACTCTCCTGCCTTTTGGGATACAGAAAGTATGTAGGACTCACTTGTCCAACAGACCTCACAGCAGTGACTGTCATTTCATCTACAAAACTGATAGAAAAGTAAACATACCATTTGTGTTTAAAACGTATACGTGCAACTTTAAACATCTTTAAATATTCTAAAGATTACTGAATGTCCACAAAGACAGAGCTTGGGATGAGGGAGAAGAGCAAGTACCAGAGCAAAGACCAAAAGCAAACAAAGAAAAGGAAACAAAAAACCCCTAGGGAGAAAAATTTCTTTTAAAAAACTAAGGTAAGCTCTATTGGGCTTGTGAAGGAATTACTTGCACACTCTCCCTGAAACCAGCAAGTCTAAAGGGCCTTGACCCTCCTTCTTCAAGCTCTCTTAGTAGTGTCTCAAGTTACTGGCTTGGCCAGTCTATAACGTAGACAAGCCGGAAAAACTCTAACCACAGCAATCAGAACTTAAAAGCCTGACCTTTAAACTAAATCAAGATTTTTGATCTGAAATACCAAGAAAGGATTGAGTCCCTCAACACATCCAATAAATAATTTAGACCATAAATTCACTTCTGTAACGACAAAGTTTACTTACACATTGAACCAACAGGGTACTGTAGCATACAATATGCTTAGTACAAAGCCTGGTACAAAACATTAGTGGCTCCTGCTATTACTGGCGTTACCATTTCTGACTGAATGAAAGAAAAGGAGGTGCTGAGTGCTAAGTAGGAACTGGTGAAAAAGGAATTTGGGGAACCAGAGCTATTATGGGTGGGCAGTACCACTTTGGATGAAGACAGCAAAGAGTGACTCCAAATATCTACCGTTATACCCCATTAAAAACCACTGAGAGACGTCTGAAACAGACCTCATAACTAACACATAAGACCAACCAGACGTAACTGAAGTTCATGGATAAAACTGTACTTCTTAGCTCATGTGTACTGCAAAAATAATGTGAATTCATAGCATCTATTAAAATCCTGGTTATCTAAACCTTTCCAAATTACATTTAGAATTACCTCTATCCTTCCCAGTTATATATCAAATATCTAAAGAAAGTGTAATAAAGATACTATGGCCCAGTGGACACTTTCTCTTTTGACTTCCTCCAGAACTTCTCATCAATTCTACTCAATTTAGCAATTAATCATTTACTGCTTCGTCTCTATACTGCTATCCTACTTTTTAACATTTCTATTTTATTTTCCTAACTACACAGTAAGCTCCTTAAGGATGTAACCATGACTTAACTTTTTGCACATCCGGGTATTAGTACATTACAGGTACTGCACAGATTGACTAAAGATACTAGAATATCATACAAAGAAGAGACTAACTGTTCACAACCTTTCTCAGCCAAATGACACACAAAGGATGGAAACAATTTAGTGTCACTATGGTAATGATTCTAATGGGTCCCCAGTCCACCATCTCACACTCTAGCATGTCCAGATGGAGACTGCAACAAAGGCTTATCAATAGGAACCAGCATACTGGCTTCAGAAATGAACAGTCCTAGTTTCAACACTCAACTGAGCGTGGAGACTGTCACTTTACGGTCCTCATTCCTCCACCAAACCCCAGGCAAGAGGAAGAAAAGACACATGATGATGGGCCTGTCCTCTGCAAACAGATCAAATTTTAAAGCAATTTAAAAAAAAATTTATTCATGTAGGTACAAGGTAACAGTTAATGTACTGCTTTTAAAGGCTGGAGCACAGTCCTTTACTGCGACATTTTGTTTTTATCTACAAATGTTTAAAACTTCAGTTCACATAACAGTAACCCATGAGCCTCAGCAGCAGACCCTGTTAACGGGCCTTAATAACTAAGGACCCCGTGCTTAGAGACCTACCACTCCACAGCTGTGTAGCCTGGGAGCCACGCTCAATTGCCTTCACCTCAAATTGCCTCTGCAACAGTGCTGCCAGGCTGCTAAATGAGATGATGTTTGGAAAACGTAGTGCTTCATATATAGTAAGGAGTAACAATGCTAAAAATGTTTAAAATGAGCAAACCACATAATTTTCCAGATCAGCCTCTAAACATTATATAATCCTAATCCAGAAAGTTACACTCCTCAATTCCCATAGAGGGGTCTCCACAAAACAAGGACTTCAGCTTTTATCAGTGCTCTGTACAGTCACATAAAGAAAACTTCGGTGTTGACTATAAAGCTCACCGTCCGTTGGGCTTTCTTAGTAGCCCTAAATATAAAAAAGATTCACTAAAAATGTATCTCAGAGCATGATTAAGAAAAAGTTTCTCTCTGATATAACATGATAAGCAGTTAATTTTTCAGCCATTGCTTTTTGTCTTGGCTTGCAGAAAGTCCAAAATATGATTCAACTTAAACTGACACTTCACTGACACTTCCTACCATCTTTACCGTCTAGAAATTCCTCTCTTACCATCTAGAAATCCACTCTCTTCCTTGCTTTGAGTATTAGTCCTAGGAAGGCCCTCAGACACTGTCCAATCCCAATCTTCATTTTATAATGACAACAAAGCCTCTTTTTACTAGAAACAGACAAAACAACAAAAGGTATTGCATGTACAAAATAAATACAGGGTCTTTTTCACATTCACACAAAAGATGCTGCAATTTCGTCACATATTCCATTTAATAAAAACTGCAAAACACTAAGAAAAATGACACATGACTAATATCACTTTAAAACTGACCACAAACAATACACCACCTTAGGCAAAGCTATGAAATAATAAGGCCTATTTCTAACAAACTTTACATGCAAATACATATCATCTTCATATTAACCATACTGGTAAGCTACACATTTATGTCAACAATAATGACCTGCCCAAAAGATTTTTAGAACTCTCCTTTGGAACTGTCTGTAAGGTTTCTTTTATTTATTTTTTTTTTTTTTGGCGGTACGCAGGCCTCTCACTGTTGTGGCCTCTCCCGTTGCGGAGCACAGGCTCCGGACGCACAGGCTCAGTGGCCACGCCTCACGGGCCCAGCGGCTCGGCGGCATGTGGGATCCTCCCGGACCGGGGCACGAACCCGTGTCCCCTGTATCGGCAGGCGGACTCTCAACCACTGCGCCACCAGGGAAGCCCTGTAAGGTTTCTTTTAAATGCCAATATCTAGCCAGTAGCTAGTACAATGCCTCGCACATAGTAGGTATGCAAATGATTATTAAAATATATAGATTCTGCAGCAAAACCTAGTCATTTCAAGACAGATGTGTCTCTGGAAATAGAAAACATTCAGTCCTAAAGCTGACTAATCAAATGGATGATGAAGCCAAGTACCTCCTGTCCAAAGAAAATTCTGTTTCGCAGGGAATACACCCTGTGTCTGAGCAGAGACATAGTGAAGAACTAATCACTGGCCCACATTTCAATCTTTTAAGTCTCAGAACATAGCAAATGTTTCACATTTCCTAAATAATGCACCCAAACAACCACCTGACTGTATGAGTAATACTAGTGATGTCAAAGAAACACATTTACATTGGCTCCCCTTATGATTCTGACCTGGATGCGTCTGGAGGGGGCTCTGTGATATTAAGCTGTTGAACTGCCCAGTACAATACTTCTGTCTGGAAATATTATGTCCATTAATAGTTACTACTGCCACAAAATGCATTATGTCCAGTGCCATAAATATCAAGTCTTCACTGTTTCTATCTTCAAATACACAGTATCAATCTTTTCTAAAACTTTCATGGTACCCAAATCTCCTTCTGAACTATTATACT
This sequence comes from Neophocaena asiaeorientalis asiaeorientalis, assembly GCF_003031525.2. Classification (NCBI taxonomy): domain Eukaryota; kingdom Metazoa; phylum Chordata; class Mammalia; order Artiodactyla; family Phocoenidae; genus Neophocaena; species Neophocaena asiaeorientalis. Next base: position 714,923 of record NW_020174423.1, on the reverse strand, counting down.
TTACTGTTAGTTTATCATCTTTTTTAATGGTCGTGACAGTTAAAAAAAGAAATCCATAAATTCTTTTTTTTTTTTTAATATTTATTTATTTGGCTGTGCCGGGTCTTAGTTGCAGCACGAGGGATCTTTCTTTTTTTTTTTCAGTTGAGGCATGCGGGATCTAGTTTCCTGATGACCAGGGATGGAAACTGGGCCCCCTGCATTCGGAGCGCAGAGTCTTAATCACTGGACCACCAGGGAAGTTCCTCCATAAATTCTTTGGCACTCCTCCCATCAAGAGGTGGAGTATAATTATCCTCCCTTGAATATGGGCCTTATGATTTGCTTCTTGAGAAAAGATCAAGGCTGAAGAAACACTGCATGACTTCTAAGGCTATGTCAGGAAAAGGCATTCCAGCTTGGCTCTCTGCCTCTTGGGACACATACCTTTAAACTTTGAGCTACCTGGTAAGTAGTCTAGCTACCTCGAAGACTCCATTCTGCAGAGACCACACAGAGGTAGAGATGCCTGAGAAACCTCAGCTGTTCCAGATCCCAGCTGTTTGAATCTCCTAGATGACTCCAGCTACCATCTCACGGCAACCGCATAAATCTAGATAAGAACCACCTAGCTGAGTACTGTCAATCGACAGAAGTAATAATAAATGATTACTGTTTTACACCATTAAGTTTGGAATGATTGATTACACAGCAATTAAAAACCAGAATGATGATCAAAGGAAATCTCAGCATTTTCTTTGGTCCTATTTCCACTGATATATGAATAAAGCCTCATTTATGGTTCATCTCTGATATCTTCCTTACCCATTTCCTTTAACTGGGCCAAGTTTAAAAACCAAAACTCTATATTACCCACACCTAAATATGTTTATTTCCTTAAATGTTTATTTCACATATCTTACTTACAAATCTACCTAACCTTAGACTCATCTGAATAGTAAATCTTTGCTCAAATAAAAGCCAATCTTTACGTAGCATCAATAGAAAACCTATCTTCTATATAGTCTAGTAACTAATACAACACTAACAGGCCAACTCGCCTGTCAATCACCCAGGTAACATATACTGATAGAATGTTCTCATTTCCTCATCCCCGCAGTTGAGAGACCACATAAGGAAACAAAAGCTGACAAGGCCAAAACCTTCATCAGCCACTGATCTTTTATTAAAAATCTCCAAAAATCCTTGCAAGTTTAACAAGTGCACAACCCGGCCTATCACTTTCACATCCTTTGAAGTCAAGCTGGTGCTAATCACAGGATGTTATCTGACAACAAAATGTAATCCAATGCAAAACATGTGCAAACTGAAACTTCGAATCTCACAAAAATCCAAGATTCCCTGAGGTCTAGGAAAAGCAACACTGAGAAATTCATTAAAACACACAATGCTGACAAACGAAAATTAAAAGTTCATAAAAATTGAAAACAATGACACAACTGTGCTTTGAAATAGAATGACTTTAGTATTTCAATAATTAAGTGTGGTCCTTGGAAAAACTACAAATATTTTTGTAAAAATGACTCCATGACTAAATTCAAAGGAAGCCGAATACAATGTGTAGGCCTTGACTGAATTCTGGTTTGAAAAAACCCAGCTATTGTGTAGACATTTTAAAGACAAGTGGAGAAAAGTAATGGTATTAAGGAACTCTTGTTAATTTTCTGAAGTGATAATGGTGGTTGTACAGAAGAAGGTTCATATTCTTAGGCAATGCAAGCCCATGTATTTAAAGATTAAAAAAGCATCATGGAGCTTCCCTGGTGGTGCAGTGATTGAGAGTCCGCCTGCCGATGCACGGGACACGGGTTCGTGACCCGGTCCGGGAGGATCCCACATGCCGCGGAGCGGCTGGGCCCGTGGGCCATGGCCACTGGGCCTGCGCATCCGGAGCCTGTGCTCCGCGACGGGAGAGGCCACAGCACTGAGAGGCCCACATACCGCAAAAAAAAAAGAAAAAAGCATCATGATGACTGCAACTTCTAAACCGCTCGACAAAGTCATTTATATATACATGCATATTTTGCAAATTTGGCAAAAACAATTACCAAAATAACAATTACTGAATGGAGAAGGTGGATAACCAAATAACTCACTGTTCATTCTTTCAATTTTTCTGCATGTCTGAAGATGTTTACAATAGAATGTTGGATGGGAAAAGAATATCAACCTCACCAAAATTACATACACACATACAGATATGTTATTGGAATAGTACATTCCAAAAAAAAAAAAAAATCCATACACTTAATTCATTCCTTATTCCAGAGATTGGAATATAGTTCTAAGAACTAATTTTTAGTAAAATATAGTACTTTATTTTGCTTACTTTTGAAGTTCAGATTAATTTAATAAACATATGTACTAACATATGTCAAGTACTAGGAATGCAAAGACCACAATGAGCCTGTCTTCAAAGAGGTCACCTCTCAGCTCCCCCCGAATGGCACTCACAGGCTCAAACTGAAGGAAGGACTTGCAGGAGTGGCCCTGCAGGATAATGAGAATATTTAAGAAACCATTTAGGGATAATACAAAGAACAGTTAATTCAGTGGGCTTTCCCATAATTTCTAACTGATTACATTTTTAATAGGAATACATTTTAGACAGATGTAACATTTGGAAATTAAATACCACACATTTCAAAAGAAGTGTTTCATAACTATGAACACACAAAAAGCATGTCACTAGAATGTAAGCTCCTCAAAGGCAGGACTTTTTGCCTCTTTAGTTCACTGATACAGCCCAAGTATCTTGCCCAAAACAAGCCCTCAATAAATATCTGCTGACTAATAATGAATGAATGAAACGAAGTGGAATTTCTTTTAATGTCCATTTATATTCAAGTTATGGTGAAAATTCTGGTCAATTTACTAGGAGGAAAAGAAGTGTTTAAATTTTATCACAATGTTGTTGACAAGCTATCGTCTCCCTGCGTGAACTCTGAATATGAAACGGAAATGATAAATTTTTGTCCAAAACCCAAAAGGCTTTCATCACACAACATTCCTTTGAGGCATGGCTGTGAACAAATATTCTGTAAGCTCAAGGAGGAAATTATGCCCATATATCTACTTGATCCTAATGGCTTTGTTCAATATCAAAGTTCAAAATAACTTTTTAAAATAATTATTTGTAGAATCGTCCCTCAATTAGTTTTACACAAAGAATTACACTCCCTGTAAGAAGTCTCTAGAGGGAAAAAAGGGGGGAAAAAAAACTTTAGTGAAATTAAATCAGTATTCTTTATTCAATGCTTTTCATGTTCCTGCTTTAGGCGAATAGCTAACTAAATTCAAACACTTTCTTAGGGATTTACTCTTTTTCTATTATTAAAATAATATAGGGACTTCCCTGGTGGCGCAGTCGTTGGGGGTCCGCCTGCCGGTGCGGGGGACACAGGTTCAAGCCCTGGTCCGGGAGGATCCCGCATGCCTCGGAGCAACTAGGCCCGTGTGCCACAACTGCTGAGCCTGCGCTCTGGAGCCCGCGAGCCACAACTACTGAAGCCCGCGCGTCTAGAGCCCATGCTCCGCAACGGGAAAGGCCACCGCAGTGGGAGGTCTGTGCACCGTGGTGAGGAGTGGCCCCTGCTCGCTGCAGCTGGAGGGGGCCCCCCGCGCACAGCGATGAGGACCCAACGCAGCCAAAAATAAATAAATAAAAATAAAATAAAATGTGAACAAACCTAAACTTGAAAAAATAATAATAATAATATATACTCACATAAAAGTATATAAAATACTAAAACATATTAAGAGACATCAAAAGCAATCACTCAACCCAGAAACAAGCACACTGTCATCACTTCTTATGAAACTTTTATCTTTAACCTGGTTAAGACCATGAACTGTTTTTTACACAGAAAAATGGAGTCTTTTTATCTCAGTGATATTATTGGTCTGTTTACAGGATTTGCACTGTTTTCCCAACAGCAATAAGGCATTTTTGAACTGAACCATCCATCCAAACTTGTTTGTCTTCATTAACACTAACAAACACCAACAACTTGGCTGAATAGAGGTTTAAAGATGCTATTTGTAGCCATGAGATCAAGCAACTGGCCTAAACTAGGATGGAATGCATACCTTTTATTGCACTGGTTCAGTTACTCTAAGTCTAATCCATTAAATTAACTAGTCACAGCCAATATATGACATAACACAACAGATTTATTTTATCATAATACCAAGCTCATTACTGAAGATAGTTAAGAGGGTATTCTTTTTTACAAGAGAACTATTCAACTGATTTGAGACCCTATGTAGTTACTCTGAGCATTCTCTCACCTTAGGGTCTTCTCGCATGCTGTTCCTTCTGCCTAGAAAGCTCTTCTAGTCCTCCAGGCCCTGCCCTACATCACACATCTTCCCCACCAGCTCCTCGGCCTGGTCCTCCTTTTAAACATTTCAGAATCCTGGTCCTCCTTTTAAACATTACTTCTTCCAATAAGCTGTTCCTTCTTTGCAAGACTGGGGTATGTGCCTCTGGTGGAGAATCCTTTACTTCCTCTTTCCCTATGCTCATTATCACACTGCTCTGTAATGGTCTGTCTTTCCCACAGACTAAGCTCTACCATCATACACCGAAGACTAGAACCAACATGCAACAGAAGCCCCACAAAATGTGCTTAACTAAAGGATGAGATACTATTTAATGGCATACACACTGTGTGTACATATTACTGTTTTTTTTTCAAATATGCGTTGCTTTAATTTTAAAAAATATACACAGGAGAAGCAATGTGTTTTACATAGGAATATACACATTAACAAGGCACTTCTTATAGTTTTCCAAAACTCTATTATATCAGTCTGAGATTTATAAATTAGATATATCAGAACCTTTTAAGTTAAAATGATATCCTTGAAACTACTGGACATACTAGACTTTTCTCAAGATCAAATGAACAGAGAATGGGAATATGGTTTGTGTCAAATAAGGTTTATTGTTAGCTTTATTGCCTATAGTCTATAAGATGAAACTTTACTGTGCCTTTGCAAACAGGATACATTTCTTAAAAAAACTGATCAAAATTTCCCATACAAATAGCTCTATATGATAGATTGTTTTTTTATTTGGCCACGACTTGCGGCATGCAAGATCTGTTCCCCAACCAGGGATAGAACCCGCGCCCCCTGCAGTGGAAGTGCAGAGTCTTAACCACTGGATAGCCAGGGAAGCCCCCATATTCATATTTAATTGCGTGTGTGTGTATATATACACACACACACACACTAACAGGTGTGTGTGTGTGTAGATATATATATACTAACAGGTGTGTGTGTATCAGAAAAACAAGTTACTTCCCATGCCCATTCCAAGAAGAAAAGGAAAAACAATAAAGCTGAATTAATGCAGAGTCTAGTCTTTGCCACTTCACTAATCATCTGGGCACTCCAGCCCTCAATTTCCTAAACTGTAAAACATGAAAATCCTAAAATCCTCCTTGATGTAAAATTTTGAACATCTCAAAAATGACTTTCTACTCAGGAAAGTCAAGTAGACTTCCAGTCTAGTCAAGTCGAAAGGTAACATCAATTATTACAGTCTACCATATAGCATGATAATGGGTATCCTGAGCACTCGACAGTAGGAGGACTGCCGAAACAGCCTCCCGAAAGAGAAGAGTCCCAACCCACTACCAACCAAAGGTGAGCAAACACTCCCAAGCCCAGGAGGTGAGGTGATAAGCTGTCAATGTGTTTTTGCTTTATCACACATTATTTCAAATAAGCTTTTGCTACCCGTTCTCACTGCTCTGTAATGGTCTGTCTTTCCCACAGACTAAGCTCTACCATCATACACCGAAGACTAGAACCAACATGCAACAGAAGCCCCACAAAATGTGCTTAACTAAAGGATGAGATACTATTTAATGGCATACACACTGTGTGTACATATTACTGTTTTTTTTTCAAATATGCGTTGCTTTAATTTTAAAAAATATACACAGGAGAAGCAATGTGTTTTACATAGGAATATACACATTAACAAGGCACTTCTTATAGTTTTCCAAAACTCTATTATATCAGTCTGAGATTTATAAATTAGATATATCAGAACCTTTTAAGTTAAAATGATATCCTTGAAACTACTGGACATACTAGACTTTTCTCAAGATCAAATGAACAGAGAATGGGAATATGGTTTGTGTCAAATAAGGTTTATTGTTAGCTTTATTGCCTATAGTCTATAAGATGAAACTTTACTGTGCCTTTGCAAACAGGATACATTTCTTAAAAAAACTGATCAAAATTTCCCATACAAATAGCTCTATATGATAGATTGTTTTTTTATTTGGCCACGACTTGCGGCATGCAAGATCTGTTCCCCAACCAGGGATAGAACCCGCGCCCCCTGCAGTGGAAGTGCAGAGTCTTAACCACTGGATAGCCAGGGAAGCCCCCATATTCATATTTAATTGCGTGTGTGTGTATATATACACACACACACACACTAACAGGTGTGTGTGTGTGTAGATATATATATACTAACAGGTGTGTGTGTATCAGAAAAACAAGTTACTTCCCATGCCCATTCCAAGAAGAAAAGGAAAAACAATAAAGCTGAATTAATGCAGAGTCTAGTCTTTGCCACTTCACTAATCATCTGGGCACTCCAGCCCTCAATTTCCTAAACTGTAAAACATGAAAATCCTAAAATCCTCCTTGATGTAAAATTTTGAACATCTCAAAAATGACTTTCTACTCAGGAAAGTCAAGTAGACTTCCAGTCTAGTCAAGTCGAAAGGTAACATCAATTATTACAGTCTACCATATAGCATGATAATGGGTATCCTGAGCACTCGACAGTAGGAGGACTGCCGAAACAGCCTCCCGAAAGAGAAGAGTCCCAACCCACTACCAACCAAAGGTGAGCAAACACTCCCAAGCCCAGGAGGTGAGGTGATAAGCTGTCAATGTGTTTTTGCTTTATCACACATTATTTCAAATAAGCTTTTGCTACCCGGAACCGTCCCCCATTAAATTTATATGGAAAGCATAATGAAAAGATAACATAATTATACTAAATTCATTTGTGCCAAATCAAATACATGAGCCCTACCAGTTAAAAAATTAACAAAAACAAAACACAGAAGAGTTGGGCTGGTTTTGAAGAGCTCCCCTCCAGTTAAACAAACAAGGTATTCTGAGTTTAGAATGTCCACTGCTTCTAGATACCCATTAGAACAAGTACAAAAGAATAGAAGAGCAGGTCTGAGGCAGGAATAAAAATCAAACCTTAGAATGGCAAAGCTGACTAACATATATTAAATACAACTCATAAAACAGTATCTATAGGCCTACAGTCACACAGATTCAGAGCTGAGATGAACTTTCAGACGTCACATATACCCCCTCATCTTACAAATGAGTAAACTAAAACTAAGACTCACTGCAAGGAAATGACTTGCCCAAGATTACATGACTGATTAGTAGAAGGACCAAGTCTCCTGACTCCAAATCTAGTATTTTTCCAGTTCTCAGCGCTCCTTCTCCATCAGGGCCTGCCTATGGTACACAAATTCTTTCAGGTACGCAGTAACACTCTTAAACTCTGTAAGATCTGTAATACTGGATAATGAATGTCAATATCACAAAACAAACCTGAAGACAGATTAAAATATATTATAAAATTTAAAGGATTAAGCAGATACATCTAAATTCAGAAAACACATTTTTGAGTATTTCATCTCACCTTGGGGTCTTAAATCCGATATGAAATTCTATATCCATTAAAACAGATCTATCACATGAATGTCTAGAACCATAAATAATCTTAAAATATTTATCGGCAGTGCACTACATGAAATTTTCATTTTAAACAACGAAAATAACAATGAAAGAGTCAGAGAACACTTGGTCTCATTTTTAAGTGTCTCTGTGCTCCAACACTACTCTCCTGGTAGCATTCAAGGCAGCCATAGGGTCAATCCCAACCTGTGCAGGCATGAATAGAAAGGAGCACAGACTACCCACATAAGCTCTTCAAGTATCCCCTCCTCCTTGCCAATTCCCAATATCGTCTCTTCCAAAACTAAGTCAAAGCATTAGGATGAAGCAACTTGTTTTCACACCCCAACAGGCCATTATCCTCTTGTGTTTTTACCCCTAGACAGATCTTTTGCAAACAAAAAGCAAAGGAACAGAAAAAACCCCGCCACTGTCTATATGTAAACTGTTCTTAAACAATGCAAGAGTTCTGGACTATTATTAAAACTCTGATTATCAATATCAGATACAGATATCTATGATGAACCTCTAGTTGCTACCAGCATCTTCAATGCCTATAAATGAAAATTCATTAGACTCAAGAGAATGGAAGTAAGAGGATGAACCAGCCCCCACACCCTGAAACCTTGTCTTCAAAGCCCTTTACAAGCACCAGGTTGAATCATCAGGTCCTTCTTCCCTGTGACTTATAGTCTCTATTAGCACTTAATTCTTTATTTTCATGTGTCTCCCCATTAAACTGAAAGCTCCGTGAGGGGAGAAGCCATCATCTTTGCATCCCAATGTATATAACTTAGTTAGCAAACTACTCATTGAGTAAAAGAGTAAAATTTATTTCCCACTTTACCTGTTTATTTCTTCCATTGATTCTTTTACTTAAACAAAATTTAAGTAAAAGAAACCATGGGCAACCGTAGACTCACAGTCCTTTCTCCCTCTGAGCCATTCTACGATACAAAAACCCTCTTCCCTACCACAATTCTAAGAGCACAGAAATTGGAGCAGAAAAATCCTAAACAATCTGGCCCAATTCTTTCACTTTACAAATGAGAGTCATATCATTTATTTATATCATTTATTCACGGTCACATGGCCAATTAGTATCAGACACACACAGAAAAAAACAAATCCCCAACCAAATTTCCTCCAATTTATATCCCATTACCATCATATCAAAGACAGACAGACTGCCTACTATATATCCCATCAATTCAAAATCATCTAAGAATACCAAGTTTTCTTTAAATTTGTGTCTTCTAATCTATGTTATCTTACCAGAAAAAAAAAACAATTTTCAAAAGCGCATATAGAGAAAATGTACCTTCCCATCTCTAGTATTTTGACAAGGATGTGAAAAATACTTGGCACAATCAAGATATTACCACTGGGGAAAGCTGGGTTATGAGTACACGGGACCTCTCTGCATCATTTTTGCAACTACTTGTGAGTCTGCAATTATTTCAAAGTAAAAAGTTTAAAAAATAAATAAACATGGCCCACCTACCGGATACCACTCCCTGGGCCCACTAAGTCTGTCACCTCACTCTTCTCCAAACTTTCCCAATGAGCTAGAAAAAGTTCCAACTACTTCTCAACCCAAGTTCCAGGAAGGGTTGGTGCAGCCACCCCAGGCCTAGCACAATGTCTGAGAAGCACACAAACATTTACTGAACAAAGGAAACTAACCTAACACTGTGCTCAAACTCTGTGCAGGCAACACATGGCAAATATTTACACAGGTCAAACTCGACTAACTCTTTCACCAGTCTTTCACAGTTTGCTACTGGTCTGTGGATCGGCATCACTCCCCCAGCTAAGACTGTAAGCCTATGAGCACTGACATCTGTTTTTAAAAAGCTATCCTCTCAGCGTCTTATAGTTCTGGGACAGACCTAATATTTATGTAAATTAATTCGAATTTTTAAAATTTCATTTGTAAAAACAGAAAAGCAAACAAAAATAAATTAGCCTCAAAGGGCAGGAAAATACCCCATTCTCAAACAGACAGCCTCAGAACCTATAGCCTGGGGGGAAAAAGATGGCTGGGGGCAGTGAGGAACTGGCAAGCTTGGCCCTATTTGCTGTCATCACTTAATTTTAAAACAAAGAAATGTGGGTGAGAGCCTTTTATACAGGGGTCCTCACGCTTTTTTGTTCCTGATGACGGTGGTCTGTTTAGACACTATGAGAAGCACTACTTTAAATCCAAGAACCTCTTAATCCGAAAAGGCTACCACAATAAATGTTTTTACTACAATTTGGTTAGGTTATGTTACTCTTTTAACACTTCAACACTATTGCCAGAAAGACTTTCCATTTCAAAAAAAAAAAAGGTTTTAAACTATCATGCTCAAAAACAAAAACCCCTCAAGAATGTCCTAGAATTCACCAAAGAAAAGACTGAATCTTCATGCCAACTGAAGAAGCTTTTTACATTTCCAAAGAGACTTCTGAGCAGTCAAGCGCCCTGGAGAAGTAAAGCAAAAGACCAACTGGCCTAAAGTCCCCGCCACTCAACAGAGTTTTTTGAAACCAGAAACATTCTGGATGGTATGGGGTGGCTGCTAACCGCATACTGCCGCCTGTCTCTGGATGCAAGTGTTGTACTTATTTTTTGGTATCTTTCGGCTCTCAGAAGTGGCAGAAAGATGAGCAACTGCCAACAAAATCAGCCCCCACGTCATCTCCGACCTGCAGACCATGGGTTGCCAACCTCCCCAAAAGAAGACACCCGTTCCTGGTTCTGCATCCCCCCAGCAGTGGCAGAAACCTAACAGAGAATCAGTCGGAACATGTGGCACCAATTTGTATTCATCCCTACTGGCAACTGCAGGAAGCAAAGAAAAAGCAGTTCCTATACTTCCCCAAACAACAACCAGAGAAAGCAAAGGTACACTGTCCACAGCATCCAAGGACTCCCTCCTTCTCATTATTCTTTATCTATAATGATCAGAACACCTGATAAGCAGAAAAATGCAATCACTTACGGAAAACACCAAGGGACTTGTCGGAGATGAAGTTTAAATATCACTAGAAACAGAAGCATACTAAGAGAATTTTAAACTAGATTTGCACACAAGAAAAATCACCTGTCTGGTGCTTCCTTTAAAGTTTCCATACGCAGATGATGACACACAGCACCAACTGGACTAGTTCAAATTCCCTTTGGACAGGAAACAAAGTCACTCCCACAACTTAAGAAAAGAGATGATGACCTGCACAAGCCTACATACCCCTCTCCTCAAAGCTTTTCATATAAAACCCTGCTTTCATCATTTAGACATCAAAATAACCCTATATTGTCTCTGCTTCTTTGACTTTCTTCATCAAGTTAACTTCCACATCTCAAATTTGGCTTTTTCTTAAAGCGTACAAAACCCATCCTCCTTGACTTTTCAGGTCACAGAGCAGGCTGTCCCAGGAAAAAACACTCAGGTGAACCTCCACCAGGCCTCTAACAGGGTCTTGGAGCCGCTCATGCAAAGCCCATCTCTGGAGTTTCAGATAGTCTGTGAGGAAAACCTGGTATCTGAGTTCACGAAAAGAGCTAGAACACCTTACGGTCTGAATTCAGGAACAGCAGATTCATGCTGGAGCAGAGCCAATTTCTTGAAATGGTAGGTTCTCAACACTGTTTTTTCTGTACTACAAAAAATGGGGCCTGAACTGATGAGAATGGAAATAAAATTCTATTGATTCATTCAAGAGAATTCACAGTGCTTCCTAGACTGGACACTGTCGTAATCTTTATAACTAGCAATCTAGACTACCACTATTACTACTGAAATTTCAAAACATAATCTCTTTATATATATACCAGTACTTTAATTAACATGAAAATCTGCTATCGAGAAAAATGTACTTTTTAAAATTTTGAGTAGCTTTTTCCTATAAAAAATAACGTAACATTTTAGAGTCAAGAAAAATTTCAAAATATATAAAATTATATCCAGCATGATCACAACTATATTAAAAAAAAAAAAATCCATGTATAGGAAAAAAGCGACCAGAAAGTCACCAAAACATTACCAGTGATGGCAACCTTGCTAGACTTTATAACTTGATCTTTGTTTTCCAGATCTTCTATAAGAATGTTTTTTATAGCAAGGAATTTTTAAAAAATAAAAACTAAGAAATAGCCAGAAACTTGAAAACAACCCAAATTCCCATCAGCTAGAAAACAGATTACAAAACTGTATTATATCCAAACAATGAAATACTACTACCACAAATACAAAAGAAGAAAAACTGCTACACGTGCTAAGGAAAAGACACCAAACACATGATTCCATTTGCATGAAATTCTAAAAAAGGCAAAATTACAGTGAGAGAAAGAATAATAACTGTTTTCAGGGGCATGATGGGGGGAAGGGACTTTTGGGCACAAAGGAGCACAAGGGAGTTTTTGAGGGTCATGAAAATGTTCTATATCTTGATTGTGGTAGTAGTTACACAACTGTATACATTTGTCAAAACTCATCAAACTGTACACTTAAAAATGGGTGAATTTTACTGTATGTAAACTATACTTCAATAAAGCTGAGTTACAAAATACATAAGGAGAGAGAAAGTTGAAAACATTTTATTAAGGTGAATGATACAACTGGAAACTGAACAAATAACATTACTTTTGCTGTTTGGGTAAAACAAATTGTATTTTTATTTACATGTGAAATAACATTAATTTTTAACTCTTTATTCAATATCCTGACAAAAATGAGAATGTCACAAACCACAGTTATCTAAGAATTTACCATATTTCTCACTTTGAAGGGGTTTATTAGCACTACAGTGATCTATCAAGAAAATAATGTAAAATATGATCCCACTAGAGAATAATTTCTAATAGCCAAGTTCAATTTACCAGTAGTCTTACCTCTATATATTAACTTAGAAGAATGCTGCAAACTTTTCACGACTTATTCTTATTCCTCAATGTGCCCCACAGAAAATCACTTAATTTCAAGAATCTTGTCTTTCCATCATTACATAACCATTATTACAAGCGACTTGCTGATAAAATGCTATCACACTGGAAGTTAAGAAATGACAGCATCAGTCAACCTGTAAGGAACATTAAGATTTCCAGTGTGATGCTGCCTGTCCTTCTAAGGCTATTATCCAAACAAATTTTCTCTTACTCTTTTTTTTTTTTTTTTTCTCTCTTACTCTTAAGAATGTTAAATTTTGTTAACACGTTAAAACTCAGTTTTATTATGTAAAATTTCAAAACTGTCAGTCATCAAAAATAAGCATTTATGTGACAACAGGAAAATCTAAACAGACTTAACTTTGAGATTAAGGTAATTTTTTTTAAGTTTTCATCTTTGAGATACATAATGAAGGTACATCAATTAAATGATCTGAGGAAAAGGAATAAATAGGGAAGAAGCTTGAAACCAGACTGGTCATGAGTAGATAACTGTTGAAATTGGGTAATAACTCTTGTACATAGAGTTAATACACTATACCATCCTCTACTTTTGTACATGCTTTAAATTTTCCATAATAAAAAGCTTTAAAATAATTTTCACAGTAAAACTTAAAAATCAATTATAAAAACAAATCAACATTTCATAATTATAGTGACCCAGGAGGGCAGACTGTTGTCATTTGCTCAGAATGCCAAGGTGTCAAAATGAGAGAAACACGGACTATAATTGGAGTTTGTTTTCTTAACTAGAAGTGCAGTCGTCCCTCTGTCTCCGAGGGGCATGGGTTCCAGGAGCCCCCGCGGATACCAGAATCCTCGGTTGCTTAAGTCCCTTTATAAAATAACCAGTACAATGAATAGTCTGCACTCAGTATCTGCGGATGTGAAACCCGTGGATACCAAGGGCCAAGTGTATGTGTGATAAAAACGGGGCAAAAAGACATGAGTACATCCTCCTGCAACATAAAATTACTCCCCTCAATACACCCTGCAAGATCTACTTAACCGTAATTTGACACAGTCTTCAGTGATTAAACTTTCCTTTAGAGACTATTTCCTAAATAACCTAATTGTTAAGGGAAAAATCCTGACCTTTCTAAAGTTCATCCCATTATTCCTAGTTATACTCCTATGTACTATGTAATTTCCTTCCCAAGTGTCTGTTTACTCCTAAACCTACAATTTAGTCACTGATTTCTTGATTTATAAAACTGATCTTCCCTTGTTTGTTTTTTCAATTTTTGGTTTGGCTATTTCATACCCTGTCTTTAATCTTACTTTCCTTAAACAACTTAATCATTTTAGTGAAGCTTGCCTGTACCTTCCCAATAAAGTCACTCTAGCATTGTTGTTTCTAGGTAACAATCTCAACAATCAAATAGTCAGATTTCCCACTGGTTTGGTGACGTGATGCTCTATTCCACCCTAATACTTGTGTTTTTTGGTGCAGCACAATTAAACTTTAGGCAGCTTTCAACTATTATAACCTCTACCCACCACAACTTTTGTTCATTCGGCTCCACGTAATCCCTGGCCTATTTCCTGGCTCCTACTGAGTGGACGAGGATACACTTGAGTCTTTAAAACCCAACAGTTCCTAATAAAAATAAGGAGCAATCGGACTTCACTGGTGGCGCAGTGGTTAAGAATCCGCCTGCCAATGCAGGGGACCTGGGTTCGAGCTCTGGTCTAGGAAAATCCCACATGCCGTGGAGCAACTAAGCCCATGTGCCACAACTACTGAGCCTGCGCTCTAGAGCCCACGAGCCTCAAATACTGAGCCCACGTGCCACAACTACTGAAGCTCAAGCGCTTAGAGTCCACAACGAGAAGCCACCGCAATGAGAAGCCCTCGCACCGCAACAAAGAGTAGCCCGCGCTCACCACAACTAGAGAAAGCCCAAGCGCAGCAACAAAGACCCAACACAGCCATAAATAAATTACTTAATTAAGAAAAAAAAAAGGAGCACTCACTAAATGCCATGCCTTGTGCAAAAAAGCACTTTCTGTGTCAACGCTGCCCAAAAGAATTTGCAGTGATCGTGGCACTGTTCTGTATCTGCACTGTCCAATCGGTGCCACTAGCTACATGTGGGTACAGAGCACTTGAAATGTGGCCACTGCTACCATGGAACTGACTTGTTAATTTTATTTCATTTTAATTAATTTCCATTTAAATAAGTCATGTTCTGAGACTAACTTACATTGCTTGAATTTTTCCTCATGAATTTCCATTTAGTTTTTTTTTTTTTAACATCTTTATTGGGGTATAATTGCTTTACAATGGTGTGTTAGTTTCTGCTTTATAACAAAGTGAATCAGTTATACATATACATATGTTCCCATATGTCTTCCCTCTTGCGTCTCCCTCCCTCCCACTCTCCCTATCCCACCCCTCCAGGCTGTCACAAAGCACCGAGCTAATATCCCTGTGCCATGCGGCTGCTTCCCACTAGCTATCTACCTTACTACGTTTGTTAGTGTGTATATGTCCATGACTCTCTCTCGCCCTGTCAAAGCTCACCCTTCCCCCCCCCATATCCTCAAGTCCGTTCTCCAGTAGGTCTGCGTCTTTATTCCTGTCTTACCCCTAGGTTCTTCATGACATTTTTTTTCTTAAATTCCATATATATGTGTTAGCATACGGTATTTGTCTTTTTCTTTCTGACTTACTTCACTCTGTATGACAGACTCTAGGTCTATCCATCTCATTACAAATAGCTCAATTTCGTTTCTTTTTAAGGCTGAGTAATATTCCATTGTATATATGTGCCACATCTTTATTCCATTTAGTTTTACATCTATGTACATTCAAGATAATCTACGACAGACTTTCGCAACCTCAGCACAACTGACATTTTGGACAGGTCCATACTTTATTGTGGGGCTGTCCTGTGCATTGCAGGGTGTTTAGCAACATCTCTGGTCTCATCTCTCTACCCTCTAGAGACCAGTAACAATGCCCCAACGGGGACAATCAAAAAATGTCTCCAGGGGCTTCCCTGGTGGCGCAGTGGTTGAGAGTCCACCTGCCAATGCAGGGGACGCGGGTTCGTGCCCCGGTCCGGGAAGATCCCACATGCCGCGAAGCTGCTGGGCCCGTGAGCCATGGCCGCTGAGCCTGCACATCCGGAGACTGTGCTCCACAACGGGAGAGGCTACAACAGTGAGAGGCCCACGTCCCAGAAAAAAAAAAAAAAAATGTCTCCAAACACAGCCAAATATCCCCTGGGGGGCAAAAACTGCCCCTAGTTGAGAATCACTGATCTAAGAACAACTGTCTGGATTCTGCATTCAATGCTAAGGATATTCCAGGGCAATTTCTTTGAGTTCCTGCTTTTCTATTTGGAAACCAGACAACACGTAAAAGCAGTAAAAATTAACCATCTCTTTATAATATTTTCCACAGAACCTACATTATAACATTGTGTTTTCCCACCCACTATCTCAACTATTCTTCACCAACTTTGAGGTGTGTACTATACCTGATTTAGAAACTGAGGTGTGAGGGACTTCCCTGGTGGTCCAATGGGTAAGACTCCACGCTCCCAATGCAGGGGGCCTGGGGTCGATCCCTGGTCAGGGAACTAGATCCCACACGTGTGCCGTGACTAAGAGTTCGCATGCCACAACTAAAGATCCCGTGTGCCGCAGCTAAGACACGGTGCAGTCAAAATAAATAAATAAATATTTTTAAAAAAAGAAAAGAAACTGAGGTATGAGGGGGTGGGGAGGAGGAGAGATAGGGAGTGAGGTTGTAAGTGGTTAAATGACTCGATTACCACAACACAGTTAATAAGTAGTGGGGCTGAGACAAACCCAGATTTAGGAATTCCAAATTTCAAACCTCTGTCTACACTATCTTACTGTGCAGCCTTACAGCATCTAAAGGGGGAGCTCCTTGGAGAAAAACGCTTTGCTATAACAATCTCAACCAAGACTGTTTATGATCACACAGCACATTATAATGCCTAAAAGCGAAGCTCACAGGAAAATTCCACATACAGACCAAAAACGAGAACGGGTTTGCAATGTAGCCACCTGCATCCCAAGGAGTAATTCAAGACAGGGACTAGTCACAGGGACACCATCACCTTAAAAGACCTCTCCTAACCTAGTACTAGGAAAGGGTTAAGAGGGTCCAGCCCGAGACAAAAGGCCTAAATCAATTTGGAGCCCAGGAGGGACGAGTTGAGAGGAAAGGGAAATCAAAACTCTAAGACAGGTAGGTGGCTGCTCAAAGACTGGGATGCCTCAGAAAGCAGAGATTTCCCAGAGTACACACCATGTGGAACACTGAAAAGAGCCCTGGACTTTAAACATCAGAAGACCCATCATGTGGACCTCATCTGTCAGTACCCTGGATACGCTCAGGGCCTGATTCTCCAGCTCATCAGTGAAAAAACTGGTCTACATGACTTCTTTGGCACTTTCCAGGGTTTGGTGAGCTGGCACTTCCAGCTCTCCCCTTAATCTCAATGCCTAGAACCATGTTCTTGTTATGGTTTTTGCTATTCCTCGAGACAATGTTTTAAGCAAGAACATAGCACTAACTCTAGAAATTCACTAGAAAGAAAATCAAAATGTCACACAAGTATCTGAGCACTGAATGGTTTCAATTGCACACAATGAGTATTTGCTGAGGGCCAGCGCTCTGCACCAGGGACCTTGTAATCACTCTGGAAAGCTACAACCAACATCCTACGCTCTCTGAATTCCTCTCCTCTGCCCTAGCCATCCCCACCTATATTCATCTATTGCATTATTTGGTCTCCCAGAGCCAATAATTAAAGATTTTAACCCAATATACAAAGACTATCAGAAATAGCAAGTATGAAAACACAAAGAAAAAAAAAATCAGATACAAACGGGTATTTTTTTTAAATGCTGAGTACACTTTAAATGTTTGAGCCATCACACTATTACACTAAATAAAATATGACTTTTAACAGGATGTGGTTATTTTAAAAAGACAACTTATTTGTAGAAGAAAATATTGGTGTTTTGAGACCCCTAAGTTTTCTTTGAGCAATTTATTTGTAGTACCATGCTGCCTGTCCAGTCTTACTGCTTTCCGGGTAAAGACGAAAGTCTACCTATTTATAGATCTTTCATCCCGAACTACCATTTACCATTTCACTTGTGACTATCATACATAGAAAATCAACCCATTGTAACACACTCTTTTCTATTACCAAAACTTACTTTAAACCTTGGTAGATTTTTACCTGAAGACAAAAATATTCTGGGCTTATTCTAGTAAGTTGTAAGGTTCCAGAAAACCAACCTCGTTTGGAAACAGATTTCCCTCAAGCAATGCAGCAATAGGTTGATCCTATTACTTTGCAACTAGGTATGCAAATATGAACTTTCTTCTGAAGGGGAGACACAGAACAGCTCCACCACAAGTCAACTACTTTTCTAAACTAAAAAAGCATGACTACCTCAAATGATGCCTTCGTAAGTCTCAACAGACCAGACATTTTTACTGCTACTAGATAAAACTAGAGGTTCCTAAGATTTTACCTACAGCCCTCTCCGACTGTTCAAATATCTGCCACCTTGATGTACATTTTATGATCTCATCAGATCCACCTCTTTCATTTCTCATGAAATGAAAACTGAAGATGATCCAACTATTCTTAATATTGTATACCGACATTACAGAAATCAAAAATAAAGCTGATTGTTTACACCAGGAATGGAAAAAGAAAAGGTAGCTTTCAAAAAGATACATGTCAATTTCCAAACTAGCTGAAACAAAAGGAATGCTCAAAAATTATTCAAAGTGCCCAACAAAACTGCAAAATAGGTTTTGGCATGCACAGTAAATTGAGTAAGTTAGTCAGGATTCTTGGTATATAAAGTTAGGACTAATATAAAAAACATACCCTACTTCTCTCCCGGTGCAATTTTCTAAGTTACAAGACAAGTTGCACTACAAGCACTACCAATTCGGTTCTGTGAATGACAGACAGTACAGCTATCCACACTACTAGCGTGGTTCTAAAATTTACAAAAAACCTTATGTGAAAGTCTTAACAAAAGATCTGTAATGAAACAAAATCGGAGTAAGGATTGCATTACGAAATGTTAAAATAAATGACTTAAAACATTTCAGTATTTAAAGGAACTACGTGACAATTCCAAATGGTTAGTATTTTCAGAAAGTATTCCAAAAGTTTTACAAACATGTTAAATGCTATATGGTTACAGCAAAGATTAGACAAATCCAAACCTAACGCCAGAAACCAAGCCTCCAGCTTCCCGGATTGAAAGGCTGTCCGCCCCACCTGAGGCGGTTAGATACTCCGAGACAGAGGCCAGTATCTTAGCAGCAAGTTAGGCCTCTTCCTCCCGACGGGAAGCGCATGACAAAAAGGGCATCATGCAATTTATGTCACCTGGTCACTTAGCAAAAATTATATCTAACTTCTAAACTTGGGCCCAGATGGCCTTCCCTATTTATAATGAATAGAGAGCAGCGAAAGTGTTGGGATAGAAAGAGACTTAAAATGTCCCCCTTTCTGACCCTGTAAACATTTAGGCCATCATTAGAGCTGAGTTCTAGATTCTAAGACTTGCTTTAATGGAGGCTTCCCTCAACCTCCTCGGAGTCTCTTTTGCAACAGTGAAGGAACTTTTCCTGCTTTATCTCAGTTCCCTGAGAACATGCGGCCCTGCAATTCAATATCCTAACCTGGCAGGGGACGGTGGAGGAGGGAAGGAGAGGAATCCAGGGCCAAAACAGCCTTCTTATGAAAGGCAAAAAAAAAAAATCATAATTCCTCCTCCGCCCATAGCAAAACCCATCCCAGAAATTTTACAGCGTGTTAAGAAAAGCAGCACTGCGAACTGCAAACGTAAGAGTTTTCCTTTGACTCCACGCTCGGCTTTCAGCTGTCAAATTACAACTCAGGAAAACACTATCATTAGAATAAAAAAGGAAACAAAAAAGCTCGCACCACAGGGGCCGGGGCAGGAGCTGCGTGCACCATTCCGGGAGTAGCAGAGCCAAGGAAAGCTAATCCACTTCCCCACCCGCGCCCAAATTCATCCCCTCCCCGGACTGGCAAACCTCACTGCAGGGGCTCAAATTTAATAATAATAACAATAATCATGGCGCTTCCTCCCTCCCCCGCAGCCGCGATCTGCCGGGAATCAGCTTCTCCCCACCCACCCCGCTCCCCCGAGATCTCCAGGCCCCGCAGGTCCGACCACCACACCGGACACAGCTCCCAGGGCCCCGGGCGAGCCCAGCCTAACCCGGGGCCCCTCGCC
This sequence comes from Neophocaena asiaeorientalis asiaeorientalis, assembly GCF_003031525.2. Taxonomy (NCBI): domain Eukaryota; kingdom Metazoa; phylum Chordata; class Mammalia; order Artiodactyla; family Phocoenidae; genus Neophocaena; species Neophocaena asiaeorientalis. The sequence goes on along the minus strand of NW_020174423.1, from coordinate 694,972 downwards.
CGGCTTCTCCTCTTCCCTCTCTTTTTACCTCCTCCA
>NW_020174423.1:687901-694909 GCF_003031525.2 Neophocaena asiaeorientalis asiaeorientalis | reverse complement strand
GAGGCTAAGTGTGTCCCCGGGGAGGTGGGAAGGAAGAAGGGTCCTGCATTCTCTCGCTCTGATTTCCCCTGGGGCAACCCTAATTTTTTTTGCGGACCCTTAGGGGTTTTTTGTTTTTGGTTCTCGTCCTTCATCCTCAGTTACATTTAAAGTGGAAGTGTAAAATCAGTTAAGGGGAAGAAATACACAGCCTTTTATTGGAAAAGTAAGGTAGTTATGTAAGGGCCTTTCCAGAAGGTCCAATCGTAGGATCATAGAGCTGACTTTACAGCACCTTCTTTTATCACCCTGATCTCCCCAATTTCCCCAACACCACCACTATTACATACCCACACAAAGACAAAAAGTGGAAATTTCCACCAATTTCCTGATTTAAATGATTCATGATTTTTTACTCCTTTTAAATGAAAGATGATACATCTGTTCTACAAAGGTGTTTCGTTCCTCAGCTTACGATCAGTGGGATCATAAAGGCTAATTCTTGAATAGATCTATTTGCTTTTTTCTAGGGAACCAGTTCATAGCTTTCTTCTCAAAGGCTTCCATGGCACCTTCAAAAAATCAAGTACCTCTTTCAAGAGAAAAAAGTGAAAACATGAAGCCTCTTCTCCAGTATGTTCAGTTAAATCAGGGGTCCTGTGAAACATTCTTAATTTTCAGTATCACTTTTCTTCCGTTAATGCATTACACACACACTTTTGCTCAGGAAGTTCTTTTGAACAAAATATATGAAAATTTATTTATAAATCAGGATAGAGTAGGTACCCCTTGAGACAGATAATGGAACACATTTGTAGGTCACTAGCTCCAAAATGGCCCAGATTACTTGAGACTAAAAAATGATTTCAAGGCCACTATTTATTAGAAATCCATGGGAGCTACTGGGAAGCAGGGTAGACCAATGGATACTGCTAGTTTTAGAGCCAGACAAACCTGAATTTGTGCCCTGTTTCTGCTACTTAACTATGTGGCCTTGATTAAATCATTTAACCTATCATAGCATCTTTTTTTCTCATTTGTGAACTATTCCGTAGTAATAGCTCTACATAGGGTGTTTTTTTTTTCCTGCGGTACGCGGGCCTCTCACTGCTGTGGTCTCTCCCGTTGCGGAGCACAGGCTCCAGACGCGCAGGCCCAGCGGCCATGGCTCACGGGCCCAGTCGTTCCGCAGCATGTGGGATCCTCCCAGACCAGGGCACGAACCCCCGTGTCCCCTGCATCGGCAGGCGGAGTCTCAACCACTGCGCCACCGGGGAAGCCCTCTACATAGGGTTTTGATGAGGCCTAAATAAGATAATGTATGTCAAGCATGGAGAGCACTTCATAACACTTAGTAGTCTCAGCAAAGGGAGGCTTTTATTTGTCAAGTTGCTCACTATGTGCCACTTGACAAATGTACCATTTGACTACATACCGCTTTATACGCTTATGTCTTTTAATACTCAAATCACACTATGGAGTAAATAATATTATCCCCATTATATAGACAAGGACACTGAGGCTCAAACACCTTAGGTAAGTGCTGAAGCTGAGACTTAAAACCAGGTCATCTAACTCTGATTCCATTGCTCTTTCCACTATACCACAGCTGCCATCTACTTAATAATTTAGAAGGAACAGACTATTCAAAGCCAATGGGAAAATGTGATATGATAAATACAGTAAGAGTGCTATGAAAGTTAAAGGAGGAAGTGGTTCCAACCAAGAGAATTAAGAAGTCATTTAAGCTGAACTTTCAAGAATGTCCTGGGGAAATAGAACATCTAACTTAAACACAGTCATTTTAGATGCGCCCCTGGACAAACTCCAACCTCCATGCCCATACTTTGCTTCATTTCTCTTTCTTCCACATCTGTCTTTCTTCATCTTTTCATTGTGCTTCCACCCTGCTTCCAGCTTGATTTACCCACTGAGACTTTCTGTTCTGGTCAAAGGCTGGTCTCATCACTCTAGGCAACCCATTCAAACTGCCCACTTGGTCTTTGACTGACAACCATCTTGGCATCGTCCAGGCTGGCATGTTAAGGAGAACTCTCATCTCCCCGCACTTTGGTGGGTCACACTTTGAACAGGGAAAAACAAGAGTAAAAGCACAGAGTTGTGCAAGCCCATCACATGGATGGGGGAGGAGGGAGTACAGATAGGGAATAGAAATAAGCAAGGTTCAAGCAGAACCTTTTTGAAGAGTTAAAGTGCAATACGAATCTAGAAAAGGAGGCTGGAGTGGGCTTCTTTTCTAACAATTGGGGTTAATTCTCCCTTTGAGGACAACTGAAAAGTTAACCAAAAATATTTCTTTAAATCCGCTTAAAGGCACAAGAGAGTTAACAAAATAATAATGAATTACCAAACTAGGAACCAAGGGATGAATAAGACCCAAGGAAGTGAGTCCTGTGTTTGGAGCCACTTATCCCCCTGGGATGAATGCCAATTACAGAAAGACCGAGTGAGAAGCCAAGAAGCTGAGCAGTTCTTCTGACAAACACTCAGAGCTAAGACAACAGGGATTAATGTCCAAGGTTCCCCAATGCAGTGGTGAGTGCTAATGAGCTCCTCTTACTTTGTGTGGAGCCCTAAAGGACTGCACCTCTGAAATAAGCCATGTCTTAGATATGGTTTCCGCCAAAACATACCCTGAGACAAGGATTTGGCTATAAATAGTTTATTTAGGAAGTGATTACAGGAAGCACTGTATGGAAATGGAGAAATGAGACAGCAAATGGAGAAACCCCTGTAAAAGATGGGCTGATGAATGTTTTACCAGTGTGGACAACTGGAATTCAATCCCACTGGGGATCATCTGAGAGACTGTGTAGGACATATCTTAGAAGTAGCCCACTGAGTGGAGAGGAAACTGGAGGTATTTATCCATTAATTCCATCTCTCAATAGTTGAGGATTGCTCCTGGGTTGTTAACTCCCTAACACTTCAAGCTTTTCCCACTTGTGGGCAAAGCACACTCCTAAGGCCAAAAAACAGTGTCAAGAATGAAAGAAACAGGACTTCGCTAGCTGCGCAGTGGTTAAGAATCCACCTGCCAATGCAGGGGACACGGGTTCAAGCCCTGGACCGGGAAGATCCCACATGCCGCGGAGCAACTAAGCCTGTGCGCCACAACTACTGAGCCTGCACTCTAGAGCCTGCGAGCCACTACTACTGAAGCCCATGCACCCTACAGCCCATGTGCCGCAACAAGAGAAGCCACCGCAATGAGAAGCCCGCGCACCACAACGAAGAGTAACCCCCACTTGCCACAACTAGAGAAAGCCCACGTGCAGCAACGAAAACCCAACACAGCCAAAAAATTAAAATAAAAAAAAAAGAATGAAAGAAACAAAGATACTCTGTGGGGGAGTGGGGGGCGGGGAAGGGGAGAAAAAGAAAGAAAAAGAAATGTGAGAAATTTTAAGCAGTCAACCCATATTAAAGGGTGTTATTCAAGTAAAAGGAAAATGATTCCCCAGTGTAAGCTCAGAGAGGCATAAATGGATGAAGAATAAAAAGGAAAAATATGTAGGTATATGAATGTTGACTGAATAAACAAACAGGACTCAAAAATCCAAACTCTGACAATACCAAATGCTGGCAAGGACGTAGAACAACAAGAACTCTCATCTGTTGCTGGTGGGAATGCAAAATGGTACGGCTATCTTAGAAGACAGTTTATGGCTTCTTACAAAACTAAACATACTCTTAACAAGTGATTCAGCAATCGAGCTCCTAGGTATTTACCCAAAGGAGTTGAAAATTTATGTCCACACAAAAACCTGCACATAGATGCTCACAGCATCTTTATCCATAATTGCCAAAACTTGGAAGCAACCAAGATGCCTTCAGTAGGTGAATGTGTAAATAAACTGTGGTACATCCACACAATGGAATATTATTCAGCACTAAAAGGAAATGAGCTATAAAGCATGAAAAAACATGGAGGAACCTTAAATGCACATTACTAAGTGAAAGAAGCCAATCTAAAAAGGCTAGATACTGTATGATGCCAACTATACGACATTCTGGAAAAGGCAAAACAATGGGGATGGTAAAAAGATCAGTGGTTGCCAGAGGTTAGTGGAGACAGGAAGATAAATAGGCAGAGCAGAGGATTCTCAGGGCAGTAAAACTAATCTATGATCTATAAAGGCGAAAACATGTCATGATAAATTTGTCCAAATCAATAGAATGTACAGCACCTACAGTGAACCCTAATGTAAGCTATGAGTTCTGGATGATAATGATGTGTCAATGGAGGTTCACCAGTTTTAACAATTGGGTCACTCTGGTGGGAGATGTTGATAATGGGCAAAGCTATGCACGTGTGGGGACAGGGAGTCTATGGGAAATCTCTGTACCTCCCTCTCAATTTTGCTATGAACCTAAAACTGCTCTAAAAAATAAAGTCTGTTGGGGGCTTCCCTGGTGGCGCAGTGGTTGAGAGTCTGCCTGCCGATGCAGGGAACACAGGTTTGTGCCCCGGTCTGGGAGGATCCCACATGCCGCGGAGCGGCTAGGCCCGTGAGCCATGGCTGCTGAGCCTGCGCGTCCGGAGCCTGTGCTCCGCAACAGGAGAGGCCACAACAGTGAGAGGCCTGCATACCACAAATAAATAAATAAATAAAGTCTGTTAAAAAAAATCTTAAATATTAGCAAAACGAATTCAACAGGATATAGCAAGGAGTAGATCACAAACAAGTTGGATGATCTGACATATAAAAATCAACAAATGTAATTCACCATATTAATAGAATAAAAGAGAAAAATCATTCAATCATTCTGAGTAAGAGAAAGAATGGAACAAAATTCTGTAAGCATTCATGAAGAAAATTTCTTAACAAACTATAAATAGAAGGGGACTTCTTTAATTTGATAAAGAATATTCCTAAAAATCCTACAGGAAACATCTTTTGTAATGGTGAAATGTTGAAAGCTTTTACCCTAAGATTGGAAACAAGGATGTCTGTCCTCACCACTCCTTTTCAACATTGCACAAGGGTTCCAGCCAGTGCAACGAGACAAGAAAAATAATTTTAAAGTATAGGGATTAATTTTCTGAGGCAGCTGCCAAAGTTGTCAGAGGGACAGGTCATGCTAATCAATGGTTGAAACCATCTCCAGGGCCACCTGGAGGCCAGAGTGGCCAGGCGAGTACTGCTCGGCCAGAAAGTGGTGGTCATGTATTATGAGGACATCAACATTTCTTGCAAACTCCTACAAAATTACATGGAGGTAGCAGGCCTTGACCTACAAGCACATAGACACCAACCCGTGCAATGGTCCTTTCCACTTCTGGGTGCCAAAGCACATCTTCAGGGAGACTGTGCAAGGCCTGCTGCCCCACAAGATCGAGTATGACCAGGCTACTCTAGAGCACCTCAAGGTGTCTGACCAAAAAAAGCATATGATCATTTCTGTTCAAATGCGTGTGTCTTAAGCCCACACATAGGTTTGCATCCCTGGGGCACCTGACTTATGAATTTGGAAAAGAAGAGGTAGGATGAGGCCAAGATTCACTACATGAAGAAGAAGTAGCTCAAATGGGCCAAGAAGAACTTGGGGAACAAAACCAACAAAGAGAGATCCTCAAGACTCATAGACTCCTGACCTGAGTCCAGTAAAAACTGTTTATCCCCCAAATATATACATATATATATATATATATATATATATATATGTTTTGGAAAGGAAGGTATAAAACCATCATTATTTTCACAGGACATGTTTTAATACACACAAATTACAATTAATAAGCAACTTTGGCAAAATAGCTGGAAATAAGGTTAATGTCCAACAAAAAATCAATTGTTTTTAACATATCAAAAAAACAAAGAATTAGAAACGAAATTTAAAATACCATTTAAAATAATATAAAAACTATAAAATGTCTAATATCTAAGAACAAATTCAATGAAAGATGTATAAACTCTCTACACAGAGAACTTTAAAACATTTTTGAGAGAAATCAAAGGTGATCTTAATAAATGGAGGAATATACCATGTTTATGGGCTGGTACAACTAATACTGTGAAGTTGTAAAGTCTCCCTAAACTGATCTATAGATTTAGTGCCATCTCAATCAAAATCCTTCCATCCCAGTAGAACTTCACAAGTTGTTTGTCAAACTTATATGGAAATGTAAGAAGAAACAAAGAGATCGTTGAAATAGAATAAAAAGCTCAGACATACACCAAAGGTTAATGAACACATGACTTTGATAACATAGGCACCTAAGGGCAATTTGGAAAGGAAGGTGTTTGCAGTAAGTTGTGCTGGGATGATTGGATATCATTATTTTTGAAAATTAAACTTAACCCCTACCCATACCATACACAAAGATCCAGGTGGACTGTAGATGTAAATGTAAAAGGCAAATAATAAAATCTCTAAGAAGATAATATATAAAAGGATACCTATATGACCTTAGGACAGGGGTAAACTTCTTATACTGGGCATAAAAGCTCTAATCATAAAGAAAAAGGATAATATGTTAGACTATATTATAAATAAAATTTTCTGTTCATCAAAACGACAACATTAAAACATTGGAAAAAACTATGGTTAGCAAAGGGGATAGCAGGGCAAAGGGTAGGGGGGAGGTAAATTAGAAGTTTGGGATTAACATATACACACTATTATATATAAAATAGATAGGGACTTCCCTGGTGGTGCAGTGGTCAAGAATCCACCTGTCAACGCAGAGGACATAGGTTTGATCCCCGGTCCAGGAAGATCCCACATGCCGCAGAGCAACTAAGCCTGTGCGCCACAACTACTGAGCCTGTGCTCTAGAGCCTGCAAGCCACAACTACTGAAGCCCACGTGCCCATGCTCTGCAACAAGAGAAGCCACCTCAGTAAGAAGCCTGCACACCTCAACGAAGAGTGGCCCCCACTCCCCGCAACTAGAGAAAGCCCAAGTGCAGCAATGAAGACCCGACACAGCCAAAAATAAAATATTAATTATTAATTAATTTAAAATAAAATAAAATAGATAAATAACAAGGTCCTACAAGAA
>NW_020174423.1:658591-687778 GCF_003031525.2 Neophocaena asiaeorientalis asiaeorientalis | reverse complement strand
TATATATATATATATATATATTTGAAACTGAATTGTTTTGCTATGCACTTGAAACTAACACATTTTAAATTAACTATACTTGAATTTTAAAAAATGGTTAAAAATAAAAACAAGCAACAACAAAAAAAGAGATTGAAACAATAAGCCACAGAATGCAAGAAGATATTTGTGATATGTATTACTGAAAAAGGACTCACATTCAGAATATATTTTTAAATTCCTAGAAATTAGATATTAAAGAAAATTAATTTTTTTGCATTGTTTAATTGAAGTATAGTTGATGTAAAATAAGTTACAGGTGTACAATATAGTGATTCACAATTTTTAAAGGTTATAACCCATTTGTAGTTATTATAAAATGTTGGCTATATTTCCCATGTTATACAATATATTTTTGTAGCTTATTTTATACCTGATAGTTTGTACCTTTTAATCCCTCTCCCCTCTCCCCACTGACAACCACTGGTTTGTTCTATCTGTGAGTCTGCTTCTTTTTTATTATATTCACTAGTTTGCTGTATTTTTTAGATTCCACATATAAGTGATATAGACAGTATTTGTCTTTCTCTGTTTGACTTATTTCACTTAACATAACACCATCCAAGTTCATCCATGTTGCTGCAAATTACATTTCTAGGAATTTAGAAACTACAAAGAAAAAGAAAACCCAAAATTACATTTCTAGGAATTTAGAAATTACAAAGAAAAAGAAAACCCAAAATTTTGTAATGGGCAAAAGACTAGAATAGGCACTCCATAAAAGAAATACACAAATGATCGATAAACTTATCAACTTCATTCATCATCGGGGAAAAGCAAATTAAAACCACAACGAGATACCACTACATACCCTCCAGGATGGCTACAATCAAACAGACTGATGATAAAAAGTGTTGGTGAGAGTGTGGAACAAGAACTTATTTACAGCTGGTGAGAGCATAAACCAATATAATCACTTTGGAAAACAGTTTGTCATTTTCTCCTAAAGTGAAATATACAATCCCAACAATTTTACTCCAAAGTATACACCAAATAGATGTGCATGCACAGCGTACCGACAGACAAGGAAAAGAATGTCCCTAGAAGCACTATTTATAAAAGCCCCAAACTGTAAACAATTCAAATGACCATCAAAAATAGAATATCATGGTTAGTTCATGCAAAGTAATGCTGTACAACAATAAATATTAATGAGCTACAGCTACTTGCAAAACCTAAATGAATGTCAAAAAAGTAATGTTGAATAAAAGGAGTCAGAGATGGTACAATTCCATTGATATGAGCTTCAAAAACCAGTGAAGTGGGCTTCCCTGGTGGCGCAGTGGTTAAGAATCTGCCTGCCAATGCAGGGGACATGGGTTTGAGCCCTGGTCTGGGAAGATCCCACATGCCGCGGAGCAACTAAGCCCGTGTGCCACAACTACTGAGCCTGCTAGAGCCCACGAGCCACAACTACTGAGCCCGTGAGCCACAACTACCAAAGCCTGTGTGCCTAGAGACGGTGCTCCGCAACAAGGGAAGCCACCACAATGAGAAGTCTGCGCACTGCAACGAAGAGTAGCCCCCGCTCTCCACAACTAGAGAAAGCCCGTGGGCAGCAACAAAGACCCAACGCAGCCAAAACTAAATTAATTAATTAATTTAAAAAAAAAAAACAGTGAAGTGAAACTATATTGTTGAGGATGCATGTTTAGGTGGTAAAACTAAGGAAAGCAAACCAGGGGGTTACCTTAAACGGTAGCAGATACTTCATGGGGAGGGAGAGGTGTTGATTGGGAAGTGGAACCAGGGGACCTGCTGAATGCTAATAGTTTTATTTTCTGACATAGGTGTTGTTACAGGGTGTTTTCCTTATGATAATCTGTTTAGCTTAGCTATACCTTTTTAAAAAATATTTATTTATTTGGCTGCATCAGGTCTTAGTTGTGGCATGCAGGATCTTCATTGCGGCATGCAGGCTTCTCTCTAGTTGTGGCATGTGAGCTCAGTAGTTGCGGCGCAGGGGCTCAGTTGCCCCGCGGCATGTGGGATCTTAGTTCCCCGACCAGGGATCGAACCCATAATCCCCTGCATTAGAAGGCGGATTCTTAACCACTGGACCACCAGGGAAGCCCCTAGCTATACATTTTTATTTTGTGTGCTTTTCTATATGTATTTCACTATAGAAATATATTTTTTTAAGTGGCTCGACCTCACACCGTATAAAAATATTAAGTAAAAATGACTTATAGACCTAAATGTGAAAGCTAAAGCTTTAAAATTCTTAGCAGAAAACATAAGAGTAAATTTTTCTAACTTCAGATAAGGCCATTGTTTCTTAGAGACAAAAGCATAAACAACTGAAAAAAATAGATAAATTGGACTTCATCAAAATTTAATACTTCTGTGCTTCAAAGGACACCATCAAGAAAGTAGAAAGGCATCCCATGGAATTGTTACCGAATTGGTCAGCTGGACCCTCTCCAGGGTCCTAGCCTGTGCCAAGACCCCTTGTCTTGGCTAGGGAGGTTCTTTTTCCACTAGGACTCACACAGCCAATAACAAAACTAATTCAATGGCCAAAGAAGGAACTTAACTTGCAAATCAACTTCTCAACCCAATTCAGCAGAGACACCATATATATAGGAGGACCTATACCATATGTATAGGTAAAAGGGAGGGAACTGGAAAGAGTGGGAAGAATATTCATTATCCCAGAACAGGAGTGTGGTTTGGACCCAGAACTGATGCAACTCTCCTTTTCAGTCCTTGTATGGGCTTTTCTGGTTGTTGTCACAACAACCGTCAACTGTCATGGCACAAGTGGGTGTATCATTTAGCATGCTAAGGTATTAAAATGAATGTATAATGTGGCTCTAGGTCTAATGGAAGTTAGATCTTCTGCCACCTTGGGTCTAGTTGGTTCTAACCAGCTCTTGTTTTTCTCTTTGCAGCTTCCACCTGAAAATTAGTTAAGAGCAATTGGTTTCCTTTTGAGGGAGGGGCAGGGGTATGATTCTGGGGCAATAGTGTTGGTAACAGAATGGGAAATAATATTTGCAAATCATATATCTGATATAGGACTAGCGTCCAGAATATGTAACGAACTCTTACAACTCAATAAAAAGACAAAAGTTCAATTCAAAATTGAACAAAGAAGAAAGAGGAGGCTGAAAATAAGCTAAAGTTTATGAAAGAAGAATAAGAAAGAGTAAAGCATTTGGTTTGCAAAGCTGTAACATGCTAATGAGTAGCAAAGAGAAGGCAAAATGTTTTACTCCTAACTGCTGCATCAAAGAGTACAGTATGGAAAATATAGGAAAATAAATATTGTGAAGGTGAAAAATTAAAGCTCCTGTTATAAGAAAAGACTATCAGAGAGCACTGAGTTGTCTTCAGTGAAGTCAAGCCTCCATACCCAGATAAACTATATGCCATAGTGCCATATAAAGTTTAAAAAATCCTAGGGAAAAAAAAAATTGACAAAGGATTTGAATGACATTCTGACAAAGAATATATACAAATGGCCAATAAGCACATGAAGAGATACTCAACATCATTAAGGAAATGCAAATGAAATCCACAATGAGATAATACTTCTCATCCACTGGCATAACTAAAATGAAAAAAAACAGATAATAATAAATGTTGGAAAGGATGTAGAGAAATTGAAACCTTCATACCTTGTTGATGGGACTGGAAAATGAAACAGCCACTTCAGAAAACAGTTTGACAGTTTTGACAGTTCCCAAAATGTCAAACTACCATAAGACCACGCCTAGGTATAAACCCAAGAGAATGGAAAACTTATATCCACACAAAAACTGGTCCACAGGGACTTCTTCCCTGGCAGTCCTGTGGTTAAGGCTCCGTGCTTCCACCGCAGGTGCCCCGGGTTCGATCCCTGGTCAGCGAACTAAGGTCCTGCGTGCCACACGGTGCAGCCAAAACAAAAACTAAACTAAACTAAACTAAAAAAACCTGGTAGGGCTTCCCTGGTGGCATGGTGGTTGGGAGTCCGCCTGCCGATGCAGGGGATGAGGGTTCGTGCCCCGGTCCCGGAGGATCCCACATGCCGCGGAGCGGCTGGGCCCATGAGCCATGGCCACTGAGCCTGCGCGTCCAGAGCCTGTGCTCCGCAGCGGGAGAGGCCACAGCAGTGAAAGGCCCGCGTACCACAAAAAAAAAAAAACCTGGTACACAAACGTTCAAAGTAACATTATTCACAATAGAGGAAAAAATGGAGACAACCCAAAGGTCTATAAACTGATAAATAAAATAAAAAACAGTATGATAGGTGAAAGAAGCCAGACACAAAAGGCCAAATATTGTATGTTTCCATTTATATGATGTGTCCAGAATAGGCAAATCCATAGAGACAGAAAATGGATTAGCAGTTGCCAGAGGATGGAAGGACGAGGGAATGAGAAGTGATTGCTAATGGGCATGGGGTGTTTTGGGGGGATGAGGAAATGTTCTGGAATTAAGACAGTGGTGATGACTGTGCAATTCTGTGAATATACTAAAAACCACTCAATCATATACTTTAAAAGGATTAATTTTATGCCATGCGAATTATATCTTAATAAATTTGTTACTCAAAAAAAAAAGGAAAGAAGAGTGGTTGTATGACTTCATACTCCCACTAGCAGTGTATTCAGTTCAGATTGATTTATGCAATTTTTGATTAGCTAAGCTAGCTTCTACCTTCTCAGTGCTTTTTACATTTTTATTAATTTATTTTGGCCATGCTGCGCAGCTTGCGGGATCTTAGTTCTCCAACAAGGGATTGAACCTGGGCCCTCGGCAGTGAAAGCACGGAGTCCTAACCAGGGAATTCCCACATTGCATTTTTAAAAAAATATTTACTTATTTATTTATGTGGTTGCACAGGGTCTTAGTTGCCGCAGGCGCAACTAAGGAGGCGGGCTTCTTAGTTGTGGCACATGGGCTCCTTAGTTGTGGTTCATGGACTCCTTAGTAGTGGCATGAGAACTCTAAGTTATGTCATGCAATGTGGGATCTATTTCCCTGACCAGGGATCAAACCCAGGCCCCCTGCATTGGGAGCACAGAGTCTTAACTGCTGTGCCACCAGGGAAGTCCCTCACATTGCATATTTTGGAATGTCTCTACCATTCATCCAAAGAATGATTTATTGAGTGACTACTGTCTGCCAAGCACTAAGTATTACAGATAGATGCAATGGGACAGGCAAGGTCTCTGTTCTCACGGAGCTTACAATCCAGTGGCAAGGGGTGAGAGAATAGGGCTGCAGATACTTTTACAAAAGGTAAGCCACTTGCCCAAAGTCATACAGTTAGTAATTAGTGGAGTCATCATGGAAAGAAAGATCAAGTCTGATAGGACCTTAGTGGTCATTAATCCAACGCCCTCATTTTACAGAAGAATCTGAGGCTCAGAGAGGTTAAATTGCCCAGTGACACATCCAAACAGTGACACGAGTTTGGGAGCCCAGGGGGACCCTAGAAAACTCTTCAGCTAACCCAATGGGCCTCAGGAGTTTAAGATGCCCCTCAAAAATGGGAAAGCCTCCCACATGCATTCAACAACTGTTCATTGCTGATTGCCACATGCTAGGCATTGTGCCATGAACCAGGAGCCTAGCAGTGGACAAGACAGATGATGTCCTTTCCCTGTGGCTTCATGGAGTCTGGAGGTTCCCAAGTGCAAGTTGACAGTTGTTTCAGTGGCTGCCTGAAAGTCTTCACGGGAGGCAAAGATACCTAGAGATTTTGGAGCCCTTGCCAGATTATGATTCCATTGGTGATTCCATTGGTCTGGAGTGGGCCTTGAAATCTGTATTTTTAACTCTCTCCAAAGGCAACTCTGGTGAGCAGCCAGGTTTTGGGACCACTGACCTAGTGTACCTCACAACTTGGCTTTTGGAGCTGAGATAAGCAAGACCTGGAGAGACTCATCCAATTCCACAACTAGAGAAAATCTGTCTAATGCCCATCCCTGGGGCAAAGCACTTATTCATTCTTAAGCAAATATTGAGCACCTACCATGTACCATGCAATAGTCTAGGAGCTAGGGATAGAGCAGAGATAAGACAGTACAGTTCCTGCTCTAATGGGCTCACATTTGTCGGGGTGGGGGTGGGAGGCAGGAATAAAGCCAAGAAAGGAAGAAACCAGGTCACTTAAACTCTAATAATGACAAGGGAGATCAAGGGAGTGCCAAGTCAGCACCGAGTCAGCGGAAGAGAATACATTAGGTTGAACTGCGTAAAATTGTCAATATTTGACCATTTTTGATCTACAGAAACAACAATTTCATGTGGTTCAGCTTTACAAACAGGAGTTAGAGAGAGGTTGAGCCATCTCTCCCCAGGAAAAAAAAAAAAAAAGGGAAGAAGGTCTCAAGATGGATATGATTTGAACATGAGAATGACAGATAAAAGCCTAGAGGAAGGGTTTTGTTTAGAACAAAGTCTCTGAGGAGAAATTGTGGAAGAGAGGCTGGAGAGAAGGGACGTTCGTTCCATAGCTGTGGAGGGCACTGTGTAGAAATGGCACAGTCACCAAAGAAGTGCAAGGCATGATCACTATTCTTTTTTTTTTTATCACTATTCTTAAGTTACTTACACGTTGATTACAGACACAATCAATAAAAACCATGAATAATAAAAAAATCAAATACTTCCACACAAAGATTCATGCTATAGCCACTGCTGCAAACATCCTGCCCAGAGCTGCCCGCCCTCAGTCCCTTACTAAATGCCACTTCCTCTGTGATACTATCCATTACCTCCACAGTCAGGGGAGATTGCTCCCTCCCTCAAACCTTCACCATTCACTCTTCATACCTCTCTCTCCATCTACTGTCATCTCCATCTACATGGTAATTTCCAGGCTTAACTTCCTTCCACTTAGTGGGCTTGTTTAGGGAAAGGACTATGTCACATTCACCTGGGTTCTTCTGCCAATGCGTGACTGTCATTAGGACCAGCTCAATGGAGAAGAAATGAATGAATGGACGGATGAATGAGTGAATGAGAACTATCTCCAAATTTTGTTTGTCTTTAAGGTTATGTAAGGCTGCAGTAAATTGTCCCAGGTAACTAATTTAGGGATTAAAGTGCAGTTCAGGTCTGGGGTGAGCTACTTACCATAGCAAGGTCCCTGTCCCATGGGGACCTTTAAGTTCCATCTCACAAAGATAAACCTTTCCATATTAGGGGGCACGTTTGCACAATATGATTAAGCCCCAAGACAGCGTCTGGTCCCCATATGGGCGGGGCCGTCTGGCTGCATACATAACCAGGTCACAGCCACTCTGGCTCTGGCTCTGGCCTGACCCATCGCCCCAGGTACAGAAATCTCCCGTCCTACTGACCCCGACAGAGCCTCATCCTGGCCACCTGCAAGTCCTGTTTTCTGTGGAAATGGCACACAGCTGCTGGCCACATTTCCCACAGCCGTCCTGTGTGTACTTGGAAATCATTAGCTTCCCTCCCGTGTATATTTTCCGTAGAGGAAATAACTCCTTCAGCTTCCTCATAGGCCCCTTTTCCAGCAACAGAAGTGGCCACCAGGGCTCAATATTGGACCTGGCCTGGCCAAGTCTATGTGATTCAGAGGCTGGTTATTCCAGTTTGTGAATTACCCAGGACTTTTGCTTGTTTTCCTTTCTGCTTCTGCTATTTACATGTGAGGAGATTTTACTGCTCCGTATCATCTCCCTCAGTGTCTGGGAAGAATACTAATGCTCACATCTGTTTAGTGCTTTCTGGTCTACAAAATGACATTACATACATAAACTTATTTTAGCCTCCTAACAGTCCTGCAGAATAGGTTTCATTATTCTCTGTTTGCAGCTAAGCAATGATAAATGACTTGTCCGCCATCACACAGCCAGAATGTACGAGAATTGGGTTTTGAACCCAGCTTCTGATTCTCTGTCTGGTGTTGTTACTTTTCAACCCTTCAGGGAATGCAAGTTTTCCACTTTGCTATCCATTAGAAGTCATGGCAAGAGCTGAATGGGAGAGTGGTTTCCTGATACTACCATTAGAAGTCTTCCGCAAATGTAATTCCGTTGGCTCCGCTGGCTGGAATTTCCACGGTGGCAGCAAGGCCGTGGCATCCACCCTTGAGTGGTCTGCAGCTCCAACAACCACACTGCCTTGGCCCCAAATGGATACACTTTCTGAGAAGGGTATATTCTCAAATTTCGTATCACTCCTGTGGGTGATGGTATGTATCCTGTTGACGTTCTGTCCACTGGGTCACAGTGTTCTAATCACTCAAACAAATAAAACCCAACATTTAAGTTGTGCTTTACAATTTTCAAAGCATTTTGCAACTAACCATCTGAGCTGTATATGGAAGGAAAATAACACTATTAATGTCTCCCCTTTAAAGATGAGAGGGATAATGCTCAGAGAGCAACTCTGAGCAAATTTTCAAGGTCCCACAGTTGGGCATCCTCAAGGGGGAGGTATCTTCTGACTCCAAATCTTATGCTCTTTCCAGAAAAACTAGTTAGCCACAATATCAATATATGATGATAATAATTAACACGTGTGTAGGGCTTTAAGGTTTTACCAGGCATTTTCACAAATATTAGTTCATTTCATCTTCAAAAACCCCTGTAAGTTGATACTGTTATTAATTACCCCCATATTGCTTTTAAATTCTCAGTCGTATTATCATTATACCCTTTCACCTCGGTGCAGTAAATGCAACCCTGAAAAACATTCATTTATGCTTCAACAGATGTTTTTGATCCCCTGTGTGTAAGAAAGACCCTGCCCTGGTTCCTGTGGTCAGAGCCTGTGATTTCTGCACTCCTGATTCTCCCGGTACACAGTTACCAGAATTGGAACATCATAGCTGTGATTAGCTGTGACATGACAGGGGCAGATAGATCAACCAGAAATGGGGTGAAGGGAAGTGATCTACCACAGGGCAAAAACGGCAGCCTCTCAAATTGCCCCACGTGCTTCAATTAGTGTCTGTTTCCACAGACTAAAAATTAGATTTTATATGAGCAGCCTAAGAAGGAACACCAGGCTAGCCTTAGTCTATAAGCCACAGCCCCACACAAAGATACCAATCATTATGAGTAATGTCATAGTCAAATGCTGAGAATACTATTACAGGACATGGTTATTGAATCAACAAATGATGAAAGGTTGGCTCTGGAGCCCTCCGTTGACCAGTCCCAGCACTCATGGTCCCGTTCATAGGGCAATCAGTAGCGCATTATTTCAATGATTAAGAGAGAAAGAGGACAAGGGCATACGCTCTCTTTTCTTCACTTCTTCCTCCTCCCCTTTTCACTCTCTTTTCTCTATAGCTACTGGATAAGGAAAGGTCAACGATTAAATGGAGACACAAGAGACTAAATTGGAGAGGGTGTAGTAGACACGGGTGGCCTGAGGAGACTGGATTCTGTGGTCAGAGCCTATGGTTTCTGCACTCCTGATTCTCCTGGACACTGGGGAAATGGCCAGGTTGGTGGAGTTCTAGATTTGCCTTGATGTTTTAACCCACGTGAGGGCAATTCACTACTGTTCCTATTGTTCAGTGCCACTCTGATGTCACCAAGGTGCTGAACAACCTGTCAAGGGACAGGCTTGATTTCTGTCATCTTTCCATGAGAAGTGGAGCTGGGAGGGGCACGCGAGGAATAGGGAAAGAATTTACACCTCCTGAAGACAGGCTCCAAAACTGGGGCCTTTTCAACAGTCATTAAGGTAGTCTTTTGACACGAAAAGGCATTAGCAGAAGCAGTATGAAAGCAAGGCTGTGAAAAATGAAAAGAAGGAAGTCAAAGAGTGCCTGATGCGCTATGTGCTTGCCCTGCCCCCATGCTAACCCACACGTCCTCCAACCAGCCGTGCGGGACAGTCTCCCTTCCTCTCCGCATCCACTCTCTACCCTTCTCCGCAATGCTCTTGCCCTTGGAGGCACCCCTCTCCCCTGACTGCATCCATGGGACTCCCTTGCCCTCGGTCTCTAGTGATGTTAGGCCAATGGCTGGCACTAGCAGGAGATCAAAGGGTTGCAGGAGAGAGAGCTCAGGCGTTTATGCCCCCAGCTCCCTCCCAGGGCTTGCATTCCCGGCAGAAGCCCGTCTCCTATAGCTCCAGCTCTCCCCAGATTCCAGTCACTGTCCCCTCTCCTCCCCTCTCCTCTCCAGGCTGCAGGTGATACAGCTTTTAGTTCTTGTTCACCCCCAGTGCTTCACCAAGTCTTGTTGGTTTTTCTAAATAGTTCCGCCATTAAATGTTACTCAATTGCTCTTCTGGGAGCGCCATGTGATTGCAGGCAGGCCCCTAACCATTGTACATCCCAAAGCCTGCTGCTCCTAAGGTTTCAGCCTGCCCATCCACCTGCCAGCCCCTTCACTGAAATCCTAACTCATTTCCCTCCTCCTTTCCTCTGTTCCTCACTCTACAGATTCAAAGCTCCCAATCTTTTTCCCTGTCTTTAGTGTTCATCTGGGTCATTCCAATTAATGTAAGTGAAAGTAACACACCCTAAGGCAATGTTTCTTGACCTTAACAATTACAATTACAACTACAACAACAACAACAACAAAATTCCCTCAAACAAACAGGATTGTCAGGCTCTCTTTTAAAGTGAATTTCACCCTAGGTAAATGTAAGCAAATCAACGGAGTGTGTCAAAGGGTAGCTTTGTGAACTAGGCCCTTCCACTTATTTTAATATGCCTTCCCACCTCCTGGGAATCTCTAAAATATGGATGAGATTTAACCTTAATAAGGGTCATATGAATTTTTTAAAAAGATTTTTAAAAATAAATTCTAAATGAACCTGTAAAAATTAGAATAAAAAAAGTCTTGGGATATTTTCTCTGGAATCTATTCCCTGGGGTGGCTTTTGGTGCTCTACAATTAACTGTAGCTAGCATAAAATATTGAATCCAGGAGATCTGCAGTGGATTTATTGAGTAAGAAAGATGCCAAACCATGTTTGGAACTCCTGTCCATATTCTAGACATGGGAGTCTTTGTCTGGTCTGAAAGATCCAATGGAGAAAGAGAAAAAGAAGGAAGAATAGAGAAACTCCATTTCCAGAACTATTGAGGAGGTTAGAAAACATAGAAACCTTCCTGCTACAAACTCCTTTAAGTGCTAGATAAAATGCAACAAACATCCTTTTAAATGTGTAGCGGAGCTCCTGAGAAAGCAAGAGAAATCTCCAAAGGCCCAGAGGAAAGATGGAAGTGAAAATGAGAGAGAAAGGGCCAAGGCTGCCACTGCAGTAGCTTGGATGGGGGTGTCTGCCCCCATGCAGGTAATCGGGGCACTTGGGATCTTATGGCCACAAGGGGACAGTAGAGTAGGCAGAGAGTTGGAACTGACAGCCCTGTCTATAGCTACAACCTTGAAGGGTTATGTCCTTGGGGAAGGAAAGAACTAGAAAATACCCACCCACCAGCACAGGGAGATGACAGGAAGCATGTAGGTTTCAGTCCAGGCTCTGGGTGGGGATAAAAAGAGTCAGAACTGATCATTTCTCACCAAGGCTTATCTCACCAGGGAGATCGGAGCTCCAGTGTGTGTATCCTACTTCTGTGATTTGCAAATCTTTAAGCTAAGACATTAACATAGAATGTAGTTCTAGGTCAGTGATACACCTAGGACTCCCACAGAAGGTCATACAAACACACACACACACACACACACACACACACACACACACACACTTCCCAAAAACACATCTCTGAAAAATACACTTTCAACTCAGGTTGCACAGGGGCTCTCTTGGTAAAAGCCTGCTGAAGATGAAATTACAATAGAAAATTCAAGATTCACACTAAGTCCCAAGCGAAATAAATAAAAATTAAATCCACACCTTGACATGTTGTAGGAAATTTCAAAACACCAAAGAGTCTGAGAGAGAGAGAACAGTTTACCTACAAAAGAACATTTAGGCTGGTAGCAAAAGCAACAATAGAAACTAGAAACTAATGGAATCATATTTTCAAAGTGCAGAGAGAAAAATAACTGCCAACCTGGTTTACCTATCATGGTAGAGAAACAGTGAAATACAGACATTTCCAGGCATAAGAGAGAGCCCCCCACCAAGGAGCTTCACTGAAAGGACTAGTAAAAAGTATGATTAGAAGGACACTGAACTCAGAAAGAGAGAGTAGCACTCAAAAAGCAATGGTGGGACTTCCCTGGTGGTGCAATGGTTAAGAATCCGCCTGCCAATGCAGGGGACACGGGTTCGAGCCCTGGTCCGGGAAGATCCCACATGCTGTGGAGCAACTAAGCCAGTGTGCCACAACTACTGAGCCTGAGCTCTAGAGCCTGCAAGCCACAACCACTGCACCCACGTGCCACAACTACTGAAGCCCGCGTGCCTAGAGCCTGTGCTCTGCAACAAGAGAAGCCACGACAATGAAAAGCCCGTGCACTGCAATGAAGAGTAGCCCCCGCTTGCTGCAACTAGAGAAAGGCCACAGGCAGCAACGAAGACCCAACGCAGCCAAAAATAAATAAATTAAAAAAAAAAAAAAAGCAGTGGTGAACAGAGAAATCAGTAAACATAGGGGAAAATCCAAATAAGTATATAAAATAAGAACAATAATAGCAACTATTTGGGGAGTATAAAAAAGTGAGGCTAAAACATTGGGCAATATGTAAGCCGAGGGCAGAATGATCAGGGTGAAGTCGCTCTACCGTCCTTATCTGCTTTAGGAGAGGGAGAAAGATGTGGCAGTGTTTATGGACTTAGACTTTGCCAAATTCCATACGATTAATTGAAAATTTAAGAGTAACCAGGAAAATAATAGAAATTGAACAAATGATTCTTAAACCAGAAGAGAAGAAAATGGGTGGTGGTCTCAGAGAGGAGACAGGCAATTCCACCAAAGCGGATATGGAAGGAATTTCCCACCCACATTGGCCAGTACTCGTGGAGAAATCCAGGCCCAAGACAAGAGAAAACCTGTTCTTCGATGAGAATGTATCCAGAGTGGGTCTACAAAGAGACCAAGGTCAGTGGAATTCAGGAAATCTGAGAAGCTCAGGGGTTAAGGGTGGGATAAATGAATATTTAGTGAGCAGGTTGTCCAGGAAAGCTGTTTCTCTAAGCTGTTTACACACTTAACGCTTGAATTGTATGTGCTCTATACTGTTTTCTATCGATTAAACTTTTAAAAATAGCATTTATTTCTGATTTTAACACAATATATGTTTAAAATGCAGAAAGTGCAAAGAATTCAACTTCTTAATGCAATTATATGGTTAGTGCATCCCTACTACATTTCAGGTGCTATAAATACCAACTCAGCTAGAGGTCCTTGAAAACCTCCCCCTTTTGGAATTTTGTATTCAGCATTGCTGTGAGAGGAGATTCCTGCCGTAAGTCACAGTATTTCTGAAGATCCATTCCCCTCTCTTCACTGTGAGTGGAAATGCAGAAAAAAACAGGGTATTAGCTCAGAAAAAGAGGCTGGAGCCATCTCCTAAAGCCCAAGTATTTGGAACAAGAAATCAAATCCACAAATGCAGAGAGCCCTTTCCATGTTCAAATTGCCCAAGCAAGGCTAAGTAAAAACATGACGTTATTCACACAGTCTTTTATAAGTGTGTGTTTTGTTAAATATACCAGTTTCATGCTTGATTTTCCCCCCTTATTACCGTTGAACAACAGTTACATGCTAGGTCATTTGTGGTCCATTTATCCCTTGATTTGTTCATTTTTCCTATTGGACATTTTGCTACCCATGGGAGTGATTATCAATGACATTATTTGCTGAATTAAACATCAAGAGATGTTACATAAAACCCAGATACCCCAAATCGCGTAAAAATGTTTGAATATCCCATACCCCACATCCCCAGATGTCAACAGCTGCCGCCTGCAGATGGAACACACACTCCCAGGTGGTCCCTCTCCACATTTCCCCTTGTTCTTATACCAGGCCACCCTCATTTACTGTGTCCTCTGCCTGGCCCCTGTAGGCCTCTGACATTAACACAACTCTAATCTTTTATTTCCCGTCCTGACTTAAACTGCCTAAAATAACTCAACAACCCAATACTTATGGTAAAAGTCTTATTTAAATCCAAGCAAGTCATAAAATGTCAAAAATCTAAAATCCTCTACTATGGGTAACATTTCATTTTCACCTAGTTACCAAGGTTACACTATCAAATATTTTTATCCTCAATATTAACAATCAATCCAGGAATTATACAAGTTGTCAGTTTGCAATTATCCTAACATCTCTTTCTAGCTATTCCTGCCTCTGTTTCCTATTACTGAAAAAAATCCCTCCTAACCACGTCCTGCCTCAAACCACATAATGTCACAAGACAGCATCTGAAATTATAATTGTTTCAATATCCTTAATCTTCAGCAACTTCAATAACTCTCCAGAATATAATGTAATAAGGGAATTAACTTTTATATCTTTTGGTCAGTTTGCTTTGAGCCACGAAGCAGAGCTCTATCTGGGCTTTTGGTTCTGATGCATTTCAGAAAGTTAGTTAGTTAGTTACATAGTTAGTTTTAAAATTCTTAACACTACAACCCTGTAATCTTCTTATACAATTATCTACTTACAAAAGGTTTCATGCAAAAAGACATGTAACCAGTATCTAGTTTTATACTGCTGGCCTATTTGTTTTAGTCAGAATTTGGCAGACTTTTTAGAACAAAATGAAACCTCACCCTAAAACTTTTAACACCTAAATAGTCAAAATACACTAGATTTTTGCTCTGCCAAATATCTCCGTGCTAATGTTCTAATGCAATTGAGCTGTGGGAAAGAATATATGCAACTTTTTCTCAAAGGGAGTGATTTAAAATTGATTTCTCATCAATGATTAGAAAAGAATCTCTCAAGAAGAATTCCTCAAAAGCACATGGAAATTTTTCATGACCCTCTGCAGGGTATAAAACAGTATTTAAAAAGTCATTGAATATAATTGGAATTTACTTTTGAGCAGGCTGTTACCTACAATCTAGAAAACTGTATTTCCAAGTTAGTGATGACAAATTTCAAAGGCCTTTTCCTATTGCCTCAAAATTCTTACTTTGCTCTTCTCTCTCAGTTTTTATTTCTACCTTCTTCAACTTCCCCTTAACTTTTCTTTTCTCAACTTTCTCTCTAAAAAATGTGTAGGTCCTCTCAGACCCTCCGGTTCCTTCTCATTGTACAAGAGTACAATACAATGACAAAATAGCATATCAGTTATTCACCAAAATGTTGCGGAAAATGTTCTGCTATATTACAAAATACAACTTTACTTTGGGAAATTACTTATAATTAATACATCTTTTTGTCATTCGTAAAATTGTATATATTTCTGTCAGTTTGTAAAGTGGCAGGTAAAATGAAAATTAGAAAGGAGATCTAAAAGGCAGCTGGTAGTGGGCATGAAATTAGCATCAGCAATCACTAACAGGCACTTTATTTCTTTAGGCACTAACTCTGGTTTATCACTGGACTTACCACTCCCTGTTACTTACACCAGCCCATGTCACTCCCTTTCTCAGGATTTCCTTATTTAGGTTACCTGCCTCACCCTGAAAGCATTTCAGTTTGCAGCCTCAGAAACAGTAAAAACCGGAAATGCTGAAGGTAGGCATGTAATTCAAGGACTGTGCAGCGGGGAAGTTACTTCAGGTCCTAGCCAACTTGGAAACTGAAAATTCTGGTGAAAATTCATAGCATCCAATGAAACTATCTCACATGTACAACATAGGGAGCTGAAGATGGAGAAGCACAGGAAAGGAAAGCCCCCCCAGACCCCCCGCCCCGCGATAACAGGCATTATTCTGCAGAGAGCTATAGTGAAAGACAGCACTGCACACACCTAGTATAACCAGTAACAACAGGAGCCTAGAACTTTAGGGAAGCAGTTGATGATTCACTGGTTTACAGGAGAAACTCTCTTAACAGAGGCAATCAGGATTGATAATTTGTCTGTTAATAAAAAATTTGCTTAGAGCATGGAATCTTTAAAAATTGACATAGATACCTTATCCATTTTGTTTTAACTTAAAACATATAAATACCAGTCTTCAAATGCAGGGGCAAATTTATATGGCTAACTTAAAACTACATATACTTAACATCAGTCTTTAAATGTAGAGCTAAGTTCTTTTCTTTTAGTATAGATCAATGGATTTCTGAGTTGTCTTTCCTACGTAAGCCATGCCCATCATGTATTGCCCTAAATTTCTAGTTTGGGTGCTGTTAAAGCGGAGTGAAGCCTCTAGGGCATTTGTGAAGCAGATGGAATGTATTTTTCTGCAGATTTTTACAATCTTCTTTCCAATCTTTTACAATTGTTGTGGTCACATCACATTCAAAAACAGCTTTTTTCAGCAACTCATCTTACCAATATTTTTCAAAGTAATAAATTTACTTTTTTTTTTTTTTTAATAAATTTTATTTATTTATTTTGGCTGCGTTGGATCTTCACTGCTGCCCACGGGCTTTCTATAGTTGCGGGAGCAGGGGCTTCTCACTGCGGTGGCTTCTCTTGTTGTGGAGCACGGGCTCTAGGCACGCCGGCTCAGTAGTTGTGGCTCACGGGCTTAGTTGCTCCGCGGTATGTGGGATCTTCCCAGATCAGAGCTTGAACCCAGGTCCCCTGCATTGGCAGGCAGATTCTTAACCACTGCGCCACTAGGGAAGCCCTAAATTTACTTTTTAATAGTGTATTCGTTTCCTAGTGCTGCTGTAACAAATTACCACCACCTGAGATGCTTAACACAAGACCCATTTACTATCTGAGAGGTCTTTGGTCAGAGTTCAGTAAGCTCTGCTTAGAGTCCCACAAGGCTGAAATCGAGGTGTTGGCCAGAGCTTCGTTCCTGACTGGAGGCTCTTATGGGAGAATCACTTCCAGAATCATTTGGGTTATTGGCAGAATTTATTTCTGTGAGGTTGTAGGACTGACATCCCTGTTTCCTGGTGGTCTTTTGGCCAGGATCATTCTCATCTTCTAAAGGCTGCCCACATTCCTCAGCTCTTGACGTCTTTTCTCAGTCTTCAAAGCCAGCAATGGCGGGGGAGTTCTTACACTTCTGACCTTTCTGCTCATCCCTTATACCTCATCTCTTCTGCTTTTAAGGGTTCATGTGATTACTTTGGACCTATCTGAAAAATCCAGGATAATCTCCTTATTTTAAGGTCAGCTGATTAATCATTTTAATTCCATCTGTGAAGTCCCTATAAAACAGTACCTAGATTAGTGTTTGAATAACCAGGGGATGAGAATCTTGGGGGAAATCTTTAGAATTCTGCCTATTCTAAACAGAATCAACAGCTCTTCTGCTTCACACTCATATTTTGCCAAATTAAGAAATATTTGATTAAATATTTAAAATAACAAGCACAAGTGGCAAAAAGCAATTTGAGGACAAAAAACAACGAAATAACTCAATTTGTGGGAATGGAAGTATGTGATTATACCAGAGAGTAGCCTACTAGCCATGAGCGTGCAGTATATCATAAACATTTGTCAATAAGTTTTCCTGAGAGATGGTGAGGCAATTGGTCAGTTAAATGTAAGTTGGTTAGAAGAGTTCTACTGTAATAAATGAAAGGAGAAAAGCCATATGATCATTTTGATAGACACTGATTGGAAGCTCTGAATGGTTGGGGATTGTTCTGATGGCATTTTCTGAAGAGTAATTGGATGGGGTCCCAGCCTCTTTTTGGCAACCCTCTCAGATTAAAGTTTGAAATTTCTTCTTTGTGGCTGATCACTTTCTCTGGAGGGTAATCTTCCAGAACTGTCTGAGGTGGAGCTGGTAATAGGAAAAAGCCCAACATCCAGTGCTATGAGAGCCAAGCTTGGGAATGGGGCCAGTGGTTCAGAATGTAGACTTTTACATTTTTTCTGCCACTGTTTGCAGCCTGTACTTCATCCTGTGTCCTCATGCCAGTTTCTTGAGTTCTGCTGGTTCATATTGTGTGTCCTGCATGAAAGTACCTCTCTCCTCTCTGCTAGGTCTTACACTCCACCATATGCTTTACAGCTTTGAAATTTTTCTTTTCTCTTCTCTCTGTTTCTGCAACATCTGGAACATACGTCCCTTTACTTGGTACTTAGTGCACTTTTCAAAATGTCTACACGTGATTTGGACATTTTACCAATTTTATCGGGAATGTAACTTAACACTTCCTTCACATCATATTATTAAAACTATTGTACTGGGGACTTCCCTGGTGGCGCAGTGGTTAAGAATCCACCTGCCAATGCAGAGGACAGGGGTTCAAGCCCTGGTCCGGGAAGATCCCACATGCTGTGGAGCAACTAAGCCTGTGCGCCACAACTACTGAGCCTGCGCTCTACAGCCTGCGAGCCACAACTACTGAGCCTGGGTGCCACAACTACGGAAGCCTGCACACCCTAGAGCCCGTGCTCTGCAACAAGAGAAGCCACTGCAGTGAGAAGCCCGCGCACCACAACGAAGAATAGCCCTCACTCGCCACAGCTAGAGAAAGCCCGCTCATAGCAATGAAGACCCAACACAGCCAAAAATAAATAATATTTTTTTAAAAAATTGTACTTAGTTGGGGGAATGTAAATACCAATTTTTTTCCTACATAAACATCAGCCCCCAAAAGTCTTTCATCGTTATGTACTTATGGATTATGACACTTGGATATTAAAAATCAAGAAGCATTTTATTGATAAAACATTGACTAGAGAGGCATTCTGTAGGACATACTTGCTTCATGAGAATAAAATTTCTTCCACTCAAAGGAAAGCAGGAAAAAAGAGAAAAGAAAAAATGAAAGTAGAAATGCCATGTAAGGAACAAATCCTAATATAATATTAAGTAAAATATATGTAAATGGTGAAGTTACTGTATTAGGGTTCGGCAGAGAAACAGAACAAAAAGGATAGATAGATAGATAGATAGATAAACTATCTCTGTATAGAGACCATAGAGAGATGCTAAATAGATTGACTGTAAGGACTTGGTTCACGTGATTATGGAGGCTGACAAGTCCCTAGATCTGCAGTCAGCAATCTAGAGACCCAGGAGAGTGGCAACTAGAAAAAGCCCGCAAGCAGCAACGAAGACCCAACGCAGCCAAAAATAATATAAATAAATAAAACAGAAAGGCATAGAAAAGTTAGAAGGATAGAAAAAGATATACCAGGCAAAAATAGAGAATTAAAAGAAAGCTCAGGTAGCAATCTTAATACCTGAAAAACTAAAATTCAAGTAAAGAGTAGAATTAAAGTTAGTAAGGGATAATATATACTAATAATAAGAAATGATATACAAATACAAAATGATATACAAATACAAAAATACAAAACGAAATACAAAATGATATAACCATGTACACATAAGCACTTAATAAAACAAATATATATTAAATCACAACTGACAGAAATAGATACATTAATCATAGTTGGAGATTTTAACTGACAGATCAAGCAGATAACAAATAAGAGAGATGAGGGAATTTCTGAAAATATAATTAATAAGCTTGAGCTGACCGAAAAAAGTAGAATGAGATATTTAGCACAATATCATTTGTATAAATTAAAAAATAAGTTCACAGAGAATAATGATACATTATTTTACTGGGATACATACAAATAGAAGGATATATACATCATCCCATACAGTAAAATGGTTACCCAGTGGAAAGAGAGGGGGAGGAGTGAGGAATGGGGATAAATACATTTAAGAAAACAAGACAGAGGGCTTACATGAACCAATAATTACAGAAATATTAGCTCAGGTCTTTAAAACATTATGACAACACCCCCATACCCATAACTCTTCTTACCCCACCCAAAGGAAACAGCCCTATATATGAAGTCTCAAACAGTTAAAAATGAGTTGAGCTTTCTGTTTCAAAATAGTGAACAATGATGAGAATTTCTAAAACTTTTTCAAGACAAAAACCAGGAAATGGGGTGGTAACTGATGAAGCAGGGTGTAGGAAACTGTTTCTTGACATTCCTAAGAAGTGGCCTGCAAAGAGCAGGGAGCTGATTTGCCTATAGAAACTCAGAGAGGTTCAGGACTCAAAGTCTCAACAAAAGCAGGTAGTACAGAGGGCAGAAATGAAGTGTGGCAGAAAACAGGAGTCTGTATATGGAAGAGTCACCTTACCTGCCCTTGGTCACAGGCTGCCTACTGTTTACTCCCAAGGTTAACGTATATAGGGAGGGACTTCTCTGAGGAAATTGACCAACCTGCCAGGAGACAACAAGATAACAATGCAGGAGCCCTGCATTTTAATGTCCCCAAGCAAATTGGCTGATCTCCAACTGCTCACCTGAAGACAAAGGCTGTCATTCAACAAGCCCAAACATACAGTCAAGCTCCAAGGAACAGGCTTTACTATTGCCTCATTTTTAAATATAAATGAGCAACCAAGAATCACTAGACATTGGAGAAAAGACTGTAACAAGAAAAAAGAAGGACCAAATTAAACAGAGGAATCAATCCTACAAGAGACAAATAATTCAGAGGATCATGGACAACTTTAAAAAATACCATTTTGGGCTTCCCTGGTGGCGGCAGCAGTTGGGAGTCCACTTGCCAATGCAGGGGACGTGGGTTTGAGCCCTGGTCTGGGAGGATCCCACGTGCCGCCGAGCAGCTAGGCCCGTGTGCCACAGCTGCTGAGCCTGAGGTCTGGAGCCCGCGGGCCTGGGGCCCATGCTCCACTTCAGGAGGGGCCATTGCGATGAGAAGCCCTCGCACCACAACGAAGAGTAGCCCCCGCTCGCTGAAACTAGAGAAAGCCCGTGTGCAGCAACAGGGACCCAACACAGCCAAAAATAAATAAATAAATATTTTTTAAAATACCCTTTTGTATATTCAGAAATATCTGAAAAATTAAAATTCCACCTCTAAAACAAGAAAAGGATTGTTGTAAATATGGTAGAATTAGAGAATAAGAAAGAAGTCTTGGAAATTTAAAATGATTGTTAAATTTTAAAAATTCAACAGAAGGAAGATAAAGTTGAAGAAATCTCCCAGAAAGTATAACAAATAAACAGAGAGGTGGAAAATACGAGAGTAATGAGGCCTTGCATTAAATTAATATAATTAATTAGAATTACAGAAAAAGAAAACAGAAACAAAGGAGTAGAAATGAAGAAATTATGAGAAAAAAATTGATTTTTCCTTATTTCTTATACCAGTGGACAATCTAAGTTTGCAACTAATGACTGTAATTTCAACATGAATGTTGGTTAATATTTTTCTTTATATTAATGAGTAAGATAAAAGTGAAATAATGAAGAGGTATGTCTGAACTTATTTGTCAATGATGTGAGCAACTTCGCTGAACTGGATAATAGTTTTCAAATATTGAAAGACTATTTCCTCATTTTTCTGTTCTATTTACAATGTAATGGCTACAGACGTGATGTACTTTTAAGTTCAATCTGAATTATTAATGTTTTCTCCATTACTTTCCTAAGTCTAGAAAAATCAATAAAACTTAAGCCCTGACTTCTAACGTTTGTCCATTTCTGTGATGCAAATGAAATCAGCCACCACGGCCCATTTCAAACTACCAACATGATGTCACTGAATGCAGAGTTGGGGAGAGACATGTAGTAATATATATATATATACACATATATATCTGTATATGTTATATATTTCCGTCACACAGATACAATGTGCATAAATAACCTCAAGAGCATGGATAACAGTTAAATATAGTAAAATAATTAGGAAGTTTTATATAATTTATTTAATCTTAAGTTTCCATAATGTAATTTTTATTGATGGCTGTGTTTAACAACTAGCTCACAAATTCCTGGAAATAAGAACTCGGCTTTCAGAGATGATTTGCACAGACTCCAGCACATGGCTGGAACACACCCACACAACCAGTCCCAGGGGCAAAAGACCTTACTAATACCCCAAAAGGCCTCTCCTGCCCTTTCTGGGCACTGCCACCCTTAAGGATAACCACTATTCTGACTTCACAGGGTGTACTTTTGAGGCAAAGAATTTTATTTGGGTAAGTTCTAAAAACGATTTGAATATTTTTCAGTGTTTCTAAGTGCTATAGCGACAAACAAAAAACAACCGTAACAATCGATGAACATTTAAAATCCATTTAAAATTGTATTTTAATTGTTTTTTATTGCCTTTAATTATGTTTCACAGAATACCTTGCTTCTTTTTCTATTTCGCATCTTATAAAAAGTTTGTTCTAGGGCTTCCCTGGTGGCGCAGTGGTTGAGAGTCCGCCTGCCGATGCAGGTGACACGGGTTCGTGCCCCAGTCCGGGAAGATCCCACGTGCCGCGGAGCAGCTAGGCCGGTGAGCCATGGCCGCTGAGCCTGCGCATCCGGAGCCTGTGCTCCACAACAGGAGAGGCCACAACAGTGAGAGGCCTGCGTACCGCAAAAGAAATAAAAAATAAATAAAAGTCTGTTTTATATACAACCCAATCAAAAAAGGGCAGAAGACCTAAATAGACGTTTCTCCAAAGAAGACATACAGATGGCCAATAGGTACGTAAAAAAATGCTCAATATTGCTAATTATTAGAGAAATGCAAATCAAAACAAAAATGAGCTACCACTTCACACTGGTCAGAATGGCCATCATTAAAAAGTCTACAAATAGCAAATGCTGGAAGAGGGTGTAGAGAAAAGGGAACCCTACTACATTGTTGGTGGGAATGTAAGTTGGTGTAGGCACTATGGAAAACAGTATGGAGGTTCCTCAGAAAACTAAAAATAGAGTTGCCATATCATCCAGCAATCCCACTCCTGGGCATATATCCAGACAAAACTATAATTCAGAAAGATACATGCACCCCTATGTTCATAGCAGCTCTATTCACAATAGCCAAGACATGGAAGCGACCTAAATATCCATTAACAGATAAATGGGCAAAGAAGATGCGGTACATATATACAATGGAATATTACTCATCCATAAAAAAGAACGAACTAATGCCATTTGCAGCAACATGGATGGAACTAGAGATGATCATACTAAGTGAAGTAAGTCAGAAAGAGAAAGACAAATACCATATGGTATCACTTATATGTAGAATCTAAAGTATGGCACAAATGAACCTATCTATGAAACATAAACAGACTCACAGACATAGAGAACAGACTTGTGGTTGCCAAGGGGGCAGGGGGTGGGGAAGGGATGGACTGAGAGTTTGGGGTTAGTAGATGCAAACTATTACATATAGAATGGATAAACAACAAGGTCCTACTGTATAGCACAGGGAACTATATTCAATATCCTGGGATAAACCATAATGAAAAAGAATATAAAAAAGAATGTGTATATGTGTATAACTGAGTCACTTTGTTGTACAGCAGAAATTAACATAACATTGTAAATCAACTATACTTCAATAAAAAATAAATTAAAATAAATAAAATTAGCATGAAGTATAAAAAAATAAAGTTTGTGTTATTCATCTTTGTGTTCTAACATGAATTCTTAGTCTATATTTGAGATATCTGCTTTTCACTTTGGTTACCATGTACATCAGCTATTGGTTAGACTCAGAGTACAACTGTTGTGCAAGAAATGGGCGTCCAGGCCCAAAAGGACATTGAGACTTTATGAAGCAAGGAATAACACCTGTCAGGGAGCTCTTCCTTGGAACCTGGCACCATAAGCCTAGTGGATATTGCTGTGTTCCCAGTCCTCACTAAGAGGTGTCACTAGCAGACAACAGTGGCCATTTAAGGTGGTTACATTGCCATCCCTCCTCAGTGTTTCTGTAAGGGTAATACACTATCAATTTCATTGGCTTTGAGATTTTGATTTGCACGTGAAATAGTTCATGTTGTCTCAAGCTCATCTCTGAAAGTTCTTAACTCTATAATTGCTTGTGAAACCATTCTCTGGACCCCTGTGATGTCCCTGCCATTTATTTGTGGATCTGTGGCAAATAAGGACACTTGATATTTTGCTACTAAGTTTTACTTTCTTTCTTTCTAGCTCCTTTTGTAATCTTGTCATTTCTTCTCTGAAATCATTGCCAAATGCATTTGAAAACATACTTTAAAATCTACTGTCTCCTCAAAGGAGAAAACCACGAACTCCCCTTCTAACTACTGAATAATAAAATACATAAGCTTTTATAAAAAACTCATACACTAAAACCCAGATTTATGCCTAAGTGGGTATCATTCGGTTTCTGGAAGAACTGTGTAAATATAATGTAGGGCAAGGGTGGGGCAGTGGCAGAGATGGGGGTGCAGTGAGCATGGGCCTACCCAGCATTCCAGAGGGAACAATAATTATACCTCTCAAACCAGCTATGTAAATTGTAAAATGTAAGTCATGGTCCTATTTGTCTTGTGAAAATGTAAAAATATCCAACTTTTCATGTAGACAGAAAAAAAAAAATCAAAGGAAAACTAGGGACACCTTATGGACTGAATGTTTGTGTCCACCCAAAATTAACATGTTGAAACTCTACCTCCCAATGTGATAGTATTAGGAGGTCGGGCCTTTGGGAGGTAATTCGGGTTAGATGGGATCATAAGGGTGAAGACCTCATGAATGGCATTAGTGCCCTTATACAAGTCACAAGAGAGTCTGCTTCCCCTCTCAGCTCTCTGTCAAGTGAGGATACCATGAGAAATTGGCCATCAATGCACCAAGAAGTGTGTTCTCACCAGACACTGAATCGAATGGTACCTTGATCTTGGACTTTCAGCCTTCAGAATTGTGATAAATAAATTTCTGTTGTTTATAGCCATCTATGTTATTTTTGTTATAGTAGCCTGAATGGACTCAGATGGCACTATTGAGAATCTCACCTCAAATGATGATGAGACCTGGCATCATTCTCAGTTGATGTTTTGCCTGTGTCCTCATGTGGACTTATTTGTTCCTGTCAGCACTGTACATTCTGCAAGGCTTGGTACACACATTTTGTTGTTGTTATTCTTCTTTAGCAGTGTGATTGTTTCATCTGTGGTCAGTTGTGTGTATGCCTGTGTGAGTTTTGTTTGTTTTGGAACTGTGGTTATTTTAAAACATTGTCAGAACAAAAGTCTGTTATATTCATTTACAACATGTGCTAATATTCCATTGTAAATTGAAGAACGACACCAAAGACAGCAACATGCAATAGAGGGCTTTATCGTCACCAATAATTAATCAGAGTTCATCTACTGGCCAGAGAATGAGTCAGCTTCCACTTGGGACCCTGCATATAGTTTGAAGTTCATGAAATTACATGATTGGCAGTATCAACACAAATTTACCTTAAGATTACAAAACATTCCAGGTCAACTGCAAAGCTTTAAGAAAATTGTTCAATGGTTGGAATATGCTGTTACAAAGAATGCAGTATTCTGTTACTTATAGTTATTGATCTCACTTTAAAAAATCAGTCACAAAGAATTTCAGATGGAAAATAGCTTTGAAAAATTTTAGGATGCACTGAAAAATTTCAGAAAGCATGAAAAAGTTGAAAAAATTTGAAGACATTGCAACTCAAGAGTGAATATTGATTTTTGTGGTAAAACCATTGATAATAGATTACCTTCACTCATTCAAGACAAGTTGAAAAGAGTGTAATGTACCTGACACTCTCAAGTAAAAATATTTTATTTTTCTTGGAAAATCGCACTTACTTTTAGGAGCTTATTTTGTCTGTATATAAAAGCAATTTTTTAGCACTCATGAGTTGATTTCTATAAGTGTACAAATTCACAATCATTGGAATGATAAAGATAGGATAGTTGCAAGACATGATAAAAAGATCATTTTACTCAGCTTGTTCCAATTCTATTTTACAAGAAGACTGATGGTGGAAATAGAAAACAGCTATTGATTTATGCAAGGTGATCACAGGAAACATCAAAGTCACGAACCCACGTCCCCTGCGTCAGCAGGCAGACTCTCAAGCACTGCGCCACCAGGGAAGCCCGAAACATCTACATTTAAAGAGTTTCATTCACGATAAAGACATGGCCAAGACTAGCGCTCCATGGTTATCAAGTTATTTGCAGTAAATCAGTGTCAGTATGAATAGAATGCAAGATTATGCCTACGATACTGTACATGGAAGTTTAACCGAATGGAAAGTTAACAGAGAATTGCAGTGAAGTGTAAGTAAGAAAAGCCAAGGTCACTTCCCCATGTGCCTGTGCCACGCTCATCCTCTAGATTACTCATATGAGTCTGGAGGGAAATGAAAGAACGTCACAATTTTCTGAATCCTGTTGATTCTTTGTTTTTTACTACTCATGTATCTGTGAAAATACTGGCAATATAAAAAGACACATATGCAGCGGAAAGTGTAACACATAGGAAGCTATGTGATTCTTTTTAAACCTGTAGAACTGCATATCATCGTTCATTATCAGTAGTGAGGAATTTCCGGAGATTTCTGGAAGATGCAAAAAGCTTTTGCAATTGCCTCTTTGATTACACAAGTAATTAGCGAATGGAGCAGTTTGCTGGTATAAATTTCCAAATTTTTCCTTCCGCTTGCTTATTAAACTGTCTTATCGCACGCTAAGTGAGTGTGTGGTTGGGTAACATACCATTGTCACTGTTGCCATTCTAGGATTTCTAAAATTGTTTACCACTGATGAGAATTAAATAAAACATAATCTATCATTTTGAATAAAAATATCGGCCTTTGCTTTTGTTATGCCTAGCTTAAATTGGAAATGTTGAAAGAAATAAATCACAGTACGAACAAATATTTGTGCTTTTTGGGTTTACTTTATTGCTGAATGCAATCAGATATCAAGTCTTGGTGCTCTGGATGAGGCAGGATTCTGCCAATGTAAACCTTAGGCCAGCGAAGCTGACGGAGCACCTGACACTTCTACATCCTAAAATATATCTCAGATAGTGTGGATTCATGAGAAGAATCCTGTTTTGGAAATACCAGAATCTTATCAAATGGATTCATCTCAAATCAGGAGCCTTATTTTCAAGTATCCTGCAAGATCGCTCATCCAAAGCTATTGCTCATGCCAAACCAAAGAATCCCTGTGGGACTGGAGAGACCTTGGTAAAGCCACATGCCCTGAAATTGGTCATCAGGGGGCTTGAAGCTGAGGTGGAATATGTCAGTTGATGACCACACTCCAAAATGTGTAATATTCCTTTTTTGTATTTTGAAGCAGATCTTTGAATAATTGAAAGTAATAACATTTCTCTTTGGCATGGAAAAGAATGAACCACAAACATTTCTCTGTGACCTTCTGGGTTTTGTTCATTATTACTGACCAGTGCCTTCAGAGGAAAAAAACATGTTTTCTGAGCTCATGTTTGAAAATATAGTTACCACTAACTCCTTTTAAACTGTGAAAAGACTTTGCCAAGCAAACTTGGATGAAAAGAAGACTCCCATCTCAGGTTCTAGGAAGTACCTCGGGAAGCTCAGCTGCCCATTTGGTCACACTGCCTTTTAGAAGAAAGCAGCTCTGCATGTTGGCCAGTAGTTTGGCATCAATGCCAAAGACCCTGCAAACAGCCTTGCCTAAGCTCTGAATAGCTTCATCTTCCTCCAAACCAGGGCCTTGAATCACCATCTTTTCAAGAGATTTTGTCAAATAATAATAGAATATTATCGACCATATAGAATAAGACAGGTCATGAAGTGCTTATTGAACTTGAAGCAGAAGTTGTGTGTGCACTTAAGAGAAAGATAAAAGGAAAGCAAGTTCTCCAAGCAATTCTACTGGGAGGAGTTTGCTCACAATTTGGTTCATTAGGCAGATAGTTTTGGTAAATACAGTGAATGATGTAGATCCCTCCGTTCAAGGTCCTGGAGTCACCAACCTCATTCTTCTGAAAAACAAAACAAAAACTACAAGGTCTTTTGGCCAAGCCTATACACTTAGAAGAATAACTTGGAGGGATGAAGCTTCAGACTTTCAGTTATATATATATAATATAAAACTGAAGCAAATGCTTCTACAGGCTGGCATTGAGAGTGACAAAGGAGAAGCTTTTTCGAAAGCTTCAGTCAGAAAACTGTAGTGACCTGAAAGCCCTCAGAATACTTTTGAATGTTACTTCTGCTCAAATTATCTTCAAGTGGAAAGTAAATCTGTAATCCTTTCCTTGTTGACAGATGGCAGTAGGGAAGTATGCTTTGCCAAAGATGACTTCAATGACTTGGGAACAAAGGAAATGAAGTAACATGAATTCAACATGAAGAGTGGTAGAAAATCTGGTGTTCGAGATCCCAGCTCATCCTTAACTGGCCACGATTCTATTTGCTACCATAGACTTGAGTGAATCAGGGTTTCAACCTTCCTGTCCATCAAAGCAAAAGTTAATGTCAACTGTATGATACTGTTTGTCTCATCTTTTTAAAAACCACACAACTTCTTATTAAACCAAAGAAGCCTCCCTAGAAGCAGTGGTGGGAAAGTAGCTGTGGTAGGCAGAATTCTAAGATGACCCCCAAGTATTCCAGCCCCTGGTGTGTACACAGTTTGTATAATCTCCTCCCCTTGAGTGCAGGGGAGTGACTGTGATGGGATATCATTCCCATGACTAGGTTTCTTATCAGTTGTTTTTGAGTTAATCCAAAGGGAGATGATCCAGCTGGGTCAGACCTTATCAGGTGAGTCTTTAAAAATGACTGAGCCCTTTAGAATGTCAGAGACACATGCTCCTGCTAATCTGGAAGCAAGCAAACAACTGTGCCAAGAACTGCCTATAAAGACCACGTAGCAAGGAACTGCAGGCAGCACCCAGGAGCTGAGAATGGTCTCTGGCCAACAGTTATCCAGAAAACAGCGACCTCAATCTTATAATGGAATTCTGTCAACAATGTGAATGGGCCTTGAAGGGTACCCCAAGCCTTAGATGACAACTGCAGCATTCTCAGCTTTACTGTGCCCAGACTGCTGACCGACAGAAACCTTGAAATAATAAATGGGGGCTGTTTTTTTGGAAAAACAAAGAACAAAATAAACCAAAGGAGCAGCATCTTATTACAATTACTTTCAAACAGAATAAACTTATTTTTTATTCTATATGTGCACAACTTTTATTTATTGTAATTTTTTTCAAGAAGAGGGCATTAAGTTTACTTGAAAACCCAAATTAGAAAAGCTTGGGACTTCCCTACTGGTCCAGTGGTAAAGAATCCACCTTCCAGTGCAGGGGATGCGGGTTCGATCCCTGGTCGGGGAACTAAGATCCTACATGCTGCAGGGCAACTAAGCCCGCGTGCCGCAAACTACAGAGTCCATGCACTCTGGAGCCCATG
>NW_020174423.1:657627-658567 GCF_003031525.2 Neophocaena asiaeorientalis asiaeorientalis | reverse complement strand
GCAGTCAGGAGCCCATGGGCCCTGGAGCATGCATGCCACAATTAAAGAGAAGTTCGTCTGCCACAGCAAAGAACCTACATGCCGCAACTAAGACCAGGTGCAGCAAAATTAATAAATAAATAAAATAAATTAAATTAATATATTAAAAAGAAGACTTCAGAGACATATCAGACAATTGCAATGTAAAAACAAAAAAGAGACCAGAGGGCAGACAGCAGAAGCAAGAAGAACTACAATCCTGCAGCCTGTGGAACAAAAACCACATTCACAGAAAGATAGACAAGGTGAAAAGGCAGAGGGCTAGGTACCAGATGAAGGAACAAGATAAAACCCCAGAAAAACAACTAAATGAAGTAGAGATAGGCAACCTTCCAGAAAAAGAATTCAGAATAATGATAGTGAAGATGATCCAGGACCTCGGAAAAAGAATGGAGGCAAAGATCGAGAAGATGCAAGAAATGTTTAACAAAGACCTAGAAGAATTAAAGAACAAACAAACAGAGATGAACAATACAATAACTGAAATGAAAACTACACTAGAAGGAATCAATAGCAGAATACCTGAGGCAGAAGAACGAATAAGTGACCTGGAAGACAGAATGGTGGAATTCACTGCTGTGGAACAGAATAAAGAAAAAAGAATGAAAAGAAACGAAGACAGTCTAAGAGACCTCTGAGACAACATTAAATGCAACAACATTCACATTATAGGGGTCCCAGAAGGAGAAGAGAGAGACAAAGGACCCAAGAAAATACCTGAAGAGATTATAGTGGAAAACTGCCCTTACACAGGAAAGGAAATAGCCACCCAAGTCCAGGAAGCGCAGAGAGTCCCATACAGGATAAACCCAAGGAGAAACATGCCAAGACACATAGTAATCAAACTGGCAAAAATTAAAGACAAAGAAAAATTATTGAAAGCAGCAAGGGAAAAATGACA
>NW_020174423.1:640185-657207 GCF_003031525.2 Neophocaena asiaeorientalis asiaeorientalis | reverse complement strand
GAACTTCTCTAAGTGGGAAACACAAGAGAAGAAAATGACCTACAAAATCAAATCCAAAACAATTAAGAAAATGGTCATAGGAGCATACATATTGATAATTACCTTAAACGGGAATGGATTAAATGTTCCAACCAGAGGACACAGGCTTGATGAATGGATACAAAAACGAGACCCATCTATATGCTGTTTACAAGAGATCCACTTCAGACCTAGGGACAAATACAGACTGAAAGTGAGGAGATGGAAAAAGATATTTAGAGAAATGCAAATCAAAACTACAATGAGGTATCACCTCACACCAGTTAGAATGGGCATCATCAGAAAATCTACAAAAAACAAATACTGGAGAGGGTGTGGAGAAAAGGGAACCCTCTTGCACTGTTGGTGGGAATGTAAATTGATACAGCCACTATGGAGAACAGCATGTAGGTTTCTTAAAAAACAAAAAATTGAATTACTATATGATACAGCAATCCCACTACTGGGCATATACTCAGAGAAAACCATAATTCAAAAAGACACATGCTCACCAATGTTCACCGAAGCACTATTTACAATAGCTAGGTCATGGAAGCAACCTAAATGCCCATCGACAGACGAATGGATAAAGAAGATGTGGTACATATATATAATGGAATATTACTCAGCCATAAAAAAGAATGAAATTGGGTCATTTGTAGAGACATGGATGGATCTAGATACTGTCATACAGAGTGAAGCAAGTTAGAAAGAGAAAAACAAATATCATATGTTAGCGCATATATGTGGAACCTAGAAAAATGGTACAGGTGAACCGGTTTGCAGGACAGAAATTGAGACACAGATGTAGAGAACAAACATATGGACACCAAGGGGGGAAAGTGGTGGAGGGGTGGGGTGGTGGTGGTGTGATGAATTGGGCGATTGGGATTGACATGTATACACTGATGTGTATAAAATTTATGACTAATAAGGACCTGCTGTATAAAAAACTAAAATAAAATTCAAAAATAAAGAAAAAAACTTAACTTTTTTTTGTAATTCTCTAAGGGAAAGAAAAGC
Source organism: Neophocaena asiaeorientalis asiaeorientalis (assembly GCF_003031525.2). Classification (NCBI taxonomy): domain Eukaryota; kingdom Metazoa; phylum Chordata; class Mammalia; order Artiodactyla; family Phocoenidae; genus Neophocaena; species Neophocaena asiaeorientalis. The sequence goes on along the minus strand of NW_020174423.1, from coordinate 656,166 downwards.
ATTTTCAAGGCAATAAGGTTAATTATACGCAAAGCCTTATGTATTTGTTTACATGCATTTTTCTGGGAGTGAAGTCCGTCACTCTCATTAGATTCTCAGAGTGGTCCATGACTCAAAAAATGTTTCAAACCATAGACATAACTAAAAATCACATCCCAGTTTTCAAAATCTAAGTAAGAATCAAGATTGATTTCCTTGGATCCTTTGAGTGGGAACACATTTGCACCCATACACACCTACTTTTCCCAACTCCAAACCATACTCCGTTTCCCCTCCTAGCAACTGGATTTTAATGTTTGGTTTTAGTTTTCATCAGTGGTTTGGGAATGTAGGCCAATTTTGTTTAGATGATCTTAGGTTTCTTTCATCTTTTGTTATTTAAAGGAGTGAGTAGTATTAAGGATAATTTTTAAATGAAAACAAAAGACATGTAAGATATCCAGCTCTATTCATTTTCTGATATAATTTTAATGAGAGAGATGGAGATAAAGACTTCCAAAGAAGTATTTGTAAGGTACATTTCTTATACAATAACCAAGAACTTCCCACTTAGATATTATTGAAGCAAGTTCAATAAAAAATTACTTCTGTGATTTATCTACTGTTCACTGAAAAAATTTTATTCTGTAAAACAGTCTTTTATATATGAGGGCACCACTACCACAAACCATCAACAGTAGATGTGCTTTGAGGTATTATTTTAATAGAAGAGAGACCATTTAATGTTGATCAATCAACAGCTATCAGTCCATGGTCTGTACAGGCAAGATTTATCTATGGCTTGGAACAGGAAAACCAACTGGCCCACAAGAAGATTCTTCCATGATCACAGCCTCAATTTCATAGCCCTGCTCAACTGAGACAACAAATTTGAAACTACTATTTGTGACAATAACAAGATTTAAATTTTCTTAATTCTCCTTTTTTAAAATTTTCTTTAAAAAATTGTTTTATTGGGGTATAGTTGCTTTACAATGTTGTGTTAGTTTCTGCTGTACAATGAAGTGAATCAGCCATATGTATACATATACCCCCTCCTCTTAGTTTCCTTAGCCAACTGTCCCAGACAACACTTTTAACAATGTTGCATTTCACAGATGTATCACTCTCAACAATGTAGATTTTTTTTAAAGACTTTATTTTTTAGAGCAGTTTATGGGTTCACAACAAAGTTAAGAGGAAGGTAAAGAGATTTTTCAAATACCATCTTCCATACACATGCATGGCCTCCCCCATTATCAATATCACTCACCAGTGTGTACATTTGTTACCAAGGATGAAGTTACATGGACAAATCACCATCAAAGTCCACAGTCTACATTAGGGCTTTTTCTTGGTGTTGTACAGCCTATGGGTTTGGAGAAAGGCATAATGACGTATAGCCATTATTATAATGCCATACAGGATATTTCATTGTCCTAAAAATCCTCTGTGCTCCATCTAATCATGCCTCCCTCCTCTCTAGCCCCTGTCTCCATAGTTTTGCCTTTCCTAGAATGTCATACAGTTGGAATCACACAGTATGTAGCCTTTCCAGATTGGCTTCTTTCACTTAGTAATATATGTTTAAGGTTTCTCCACATCTTTTCCTGGCTTGATAGCTGATTTCTTTTTAGTACTAAATAATATTCCATTGTTTGGATGTACTACAGTTTATCCGCTTACCTACTGAAGGATATCTTTGTTGCTTCCAAGTTTTGGCAATTATGAATAAAGCTGTTATAAACAACTGTGTGCAGGCTTTTGTGTATATATAAGTCTTCAACTCTTTTGGGTAAATACCAAGGAGTGTGATTGCTGGGTTGTATGGTAAGAGCAAGTTTAGTTTTGTAAGAAACTACCAAACCACAAAACTATCTTCCAAAGTGGCTGTACCATTTTGCATCCCCACCAGCAGTGTATGATCGTTCTTGTTGCTTCACATCCTCACCAGCATTTAGTGTTGTCAGTCTTCCAGATTTTGCCCATTTTAATAGGTGTGTAGTGTCATCTTGTTGTTTCAATTTGCACTTCCCTGGTGACATGATGTGAAACATCTTTTCACAGGCTTATTTGCCAACTTTATATCTTGATTTGTCTGATCAGGTAATTTTTAAATTCGGTTGTTTGTTTTCTTATTTTTGAGTTTTAAGAATTCTTTTTATATTTTGGATAACAGTCCTTTTATCAGATATATCTTTTGCAAATATTTTCTTACAAGTCTGTGGCTGGTCTTTTTATTCTCTTGACAGTGTCTTTCACAGATCAGAAGTTTTAATTTTAATGAAGTATAGCTTATCAATTATTTCTTTCATGGATGGTGCCTTTGGTGTTATATCTAAAAAGCCATTGCCATATCCCAGGCCATCTAGATTTCTCCTATGTTACCTTCTAGAAATTTTATGGTTTTGCATTTTACAGTTAGGTCTAAGATCCATTTTCAGTTAATATTTGTGAAGGGTATAAGGTCTCTGTCTAGATTAAGTTTTTGCATGTGGATGTCCAGTTGTTCCAGCACCACTTGTTGAAGAGACTATCTTTGCTCCTTTGTCAAAAATCAGTTGTCTATATTTATGGGGGTTTATTTCTGTGCCTCTACTCTTCTATTGATCTATCTGTCTATTCTTTCACCAACAGTATGCTTTTTTTTCTTCCAGTTTTATTAAGATATAATTGACATTCATCCCGGTATAAGCTTAAGGTGTACAGTATAATGATTTGACTTACATACATCATGAAATGATTATCACAATAAATTTAGTGAAACATCCAACATCTCACATAGATACAAAAGAAATAGAAAAAATATTTTTTCCTTGTGATGAGAACTCAGGATTTACTCAACTTTCATATGTAACACACAGCAGGGTTAATTACATTTATCATGTACATTACATCCCTAGTATTTATTTTATAACTGGAAGTTTGTATCTTTTGACTGTCTTCATCCAAATCCCTCCTCCTCCCACCCCCTGCCAACAGTACACTGTCTTGATGACTGTAGCTTTATAGTGAGTCTTGAAGTCTGGTAGCGTTAAGTCCTTCAACTTTGTTCTTCTTCAATATTGTGTTGGTTATTCTGGGTCTTTTGCCTCTCCATATGAACTTTAGAATCAGTTTGTTGATATCCATAGAATAACTTGCTAGGATTGCATTGAATCTATAGATCAAGTTGGGAAGAACTCACATCTTGACAATATTGAATCTTCCTATGCATAAACATGGAATATCTCTCCATTTATTTAGTTCTCTTTGAATTTCTTCATCAGAGCTTTGTAGTTTTCCTCATACAGATCCTGTACATATTTTGTTAGATTTATACTTAAGTATTTAATTTGCAGGGTGCTAATGCAAGTGGTATTGTGGGTTTTTTTTTTTGTTGTTTGTTTTTTGCAGTACGCGGGCCTCTCACTGTTGTGGCCTTTCCCGTTGGCGGAGCACAGGCTCCGGACGCGCAGGCTCAGCGGCCATGGCTCACAGGCCCAGCCGCTCCACGGCATGTGGGATCTTCCCGAACCGGGGCACAAACCCGTGTCCCCTGCATCAGCAGGCGGACTCTCAACCACTGCGCTACCAGGGAAGCCCGATTTGCTAAGATTTTGTTGAGAATTTTTTTTTATACTTTAAAAATATATATTTATTTATTTTTGGCTGCGTTGGGTCTTCATTGCTGCGCGCAGGCTTTCTATAGTTACGGTGAGCGGGGGCTACTCTTCCTTCTGGTGCACAGGCTTCTCATTGCGGTGGCTTCTCTTGTTGCAGAGCACGGGCTCTAGGCGCGCGGGCTTCAGTAGTTGTGGCGCGCAGGCTTAGTTGCTCTGTGGCATGTGGGATCTTCCCATGGAGAACCCATGTCCCCTGCATTGGCAGGCAGATTCTTAACCACTGCGCCACCAGGGAAGTCCCAAGATCAGCAGATGATTTTTGATTTTGGTAAATTTCAGATATTGTCACTTAGTTCTGAGTCCTTGGGGCCACAGCAAGTGGGTACTCTAAAATTATAAAACCTGTAACACTGGCTTTGCAGGTGGGTTTTCACCCTATATGCTTACAACTGAGTCAGATTTCAGAATGAATCTCATCATATTCATGGATTTATCTCTCCATGTTTTGGGGGGAAATTAAGAGCTGGGTGGCTTGGGCCCTTGAATCTCTGCTGGCTTCAGAGAGACTGGAACCTCCTACAGTTTTGGCCTGGCTCTCTGGCAAATTGAAGGTTTGTGGATAAGGTAGTGCTTATTCTGAGTGGCCAAGTGCCCATCTGTTCTGTTAATATTACTGAGAAAGAAAGGGAAAATGAATATTCGGGGCAAATAACAATTTCTGTCACTGGGGCTAACAGTGAAAAGAATCTATAATGCTAATTATGGGTCCGTGACAGATTATAGATTTTTCCATCTATAGATCATTATAGATTTTTTTCATTTTCCCTTTCTTTCTTAGTAATGTTAACAGAACAGATGGGCACTTGGCCACTCAGAATAAGCACTACCTTACCCAGCCTTTCTTGCAACTAACAGTAGCCCTGTGACTTAGATCTGACCAGTGAGAAAGGGTAGTCACGATTTCAAGAAAGTCCCATTATAGGGAAAGGATATGTCCTACTTCTCTCCGAACCATAACGTGAAAGCCGTATGTTGAGAATGGAAAAGCAAGAAGATGAAAGGAACGCAGGTCCCTGCTCAGTGCAGAGCCACCATGCCTGTGCTGGACTGCCCTTCCAGGCTTTCATGTAAGAGAGAAATAAATTACTATCTTGTTTAAGCTACTGTCACTGTGATTTTTCTGTCACTCGCAGCTGAGTCTAATCCTGATAAAGTCTCCATCTTTAGAATGAATATTCCGGATCAAGCGGAAAGGGATCTTTTCTCTCTTTCTAATGCAGAGTCTGGATGCATGTGAATTTGGAATGGGGAGGGTAGACCCAAGGACTTTCAACACCATTGGTGACCTATGGCTGAGATCTACTTAAAATTCTGCCTTTGAAGGTGAAATTTCTTCTCTTACCAATTATCAACGAATTGCTGATAGCCAAAACCAGTTCTACTGGCAGAGTGTTCTGGTAAAGATGGCAGACACTCTCCAAATACTTACAATGACAAAGGCTGAGGATATAGACATGATTAAAATATCATCAGATTTGAAGCTTATTATAAATTTCTCAACACCTAAAAAAAGTAGGAATTATAAATCCCAGTGGGAGGTTGTGAATCTAGCTGTCAGAGACAGTGATGAGGGTAGATTCTGGGGACAGTTAGCAAAGACATAAACTTGGTGACTGAGGTGGTGAAGGCAAAGCTCCCACTTGAGACGTGGGTGACTCCTACCGATTTACAAAACAAGGTCAACTGCTCAGATCCTTCTCTGACTGCAACCTGGTATTTGTGGCTCATTTTAAATAGTTGGTCAAAATTTTCAAGCTGAATAAATGCTTAGAGGAGATTCCCAGCCTCCAGAGTTACTTGGAGGACCACCTAGAACAGCTGACTCAGATGATTATCAACCTAGTCACCTTTATGAATTCCATGGGAATAATGCTGTCTGGCTTGACCCAGAGTGTGGGTTTTGTCCATTTTTCAAAATGGCGAACGAGGGACTTCAGCTGCTGGGAAAATGGAATAGATGTACTTTTTCCTATTCTTCCCACTAAGTACAAGGAAAAACTCTGAACATTATATGCAAAACAATCATAAGAAGACTGAGAGATGGAGAGTAGAAGACAGACCAGTTAGGGACACTGAGCCCCAAAGAGCAGCACAGTGGTGAGTTCCCTGAGCTTCTCTTAGCCTCGTATATCTCAGACTTGGAGCTAAAGAAGCCAGCAACATAGAAATGCCAACAAGCTGAGGAAAAAAAAAAAAAAAGCCTGCTCTCTTCAGCCAAAGAACCAGAAAAGAGGCAGCCTGGCAAGAAGAGAAAACTTTTAGTTGAAAACTGCTGTACTGTGGCCAAACATCATAGAAAGAACTATGTCCCCACCCTTACCAATGGTAACAAAGGTTAAACAGGGAGACTAGATGTCCACCCTCATGAGGCTGTAATGTAAACTGTGAATGTAAAATTTAAAAGTCACTGCCAAGGTGATGTGAGAGAGGGCAGAATAGGGGGCAGATCCCTTCATGTGATCGGTGGAGACCATGTGGGGAGCCTGGACTTACACCCTTACCCACAGTAATGCAGCACCCCTTTCCTTCCCACTGGAATGATGTCAGGGGAGGCCTGGAGGAGAGTCAGGACTTTCATTACTGCCCAGCTGTAACACGGCCACTCGCCACCCTGTGGTGTCAGTGGGGGCCACATGCGGGGCAGTACTGAGGTACCCCTACCTCTCCAAGCAAGAGAGGTACCAGTGCAGGCCTGGTGGAAAGCTGGAACTCCTACCCCTACCCAGCAGAAATGAGGAACACCTCCCCGCATCGGGTGTCAACAGAGCTGAGTGAGAAATCTGGATTTCTACCCCTACTTGGCTGTAATGAGGCAGCACCCTCACTGCCCCTGACAGAACAATGTCAGAGAAAGCCAGCTAAAACAGAAGGTTTTCATAAGATCCAAAGTCTCATAATACCCAAACATACCAGGTTTAAATTTAAAAAAATCACTCGTCATACCAAAACACATGAAGATCAGAAATTGAATGGAAAAGGACAATCAATAGATACGAACATCCAGGTGACAGAGATGTCAGAATGATCTGACAAGGATGTTACAGCAGCCATATAAAAATGCTTCAGTAAGCAATGAAGAACAGTCTTGAAATAAAACAAAACAAAATAGACTCAGCAAAGAAAAAGTCTTTTCAAAAAAATTGAAGATATACAGAAGAACCAAACAGAAACTTTAGAATTGAAAAATACAAAAACAGAAATTAAAAACTCAGTGGATGGGGGACAAAGGAACAAATCTGCGAACTTGAAGATAGAAAAACAGGAATGACCCAATTTGAACTACAGGGAGAAAATAGGCTGGAGGAAAAAAAAGGAACTAAGCCTCAGGGACCTATGGGACTATAACAAAGGATCTAACATTTGTACTGTCAGATTCCTAGAAGGAAAGGAAAAAGAGGACAGCACTGAAAAAGTACTGAATTTTTTGATAAACAAAAGCAACCTTACCACACCCAGTATGAAACAGATCATCTGAATAACCTTATAACCATCAATGAAATTGAATTTTTAATTAAAAGATCCCCCAAAGAAATCTCCAGGCACAGATAGAGTTTCACTGGAGAATTCTACCAAACACTGAAGGAAAAATTCGCATCAATTCTACATGATCTCTTCCAGAATACAGAACACTTCCCAATTCAGTTTATGAAGCTAGTATTACCCTGATGTCTGTAGGGGATTTGAGGGATTTGGGGGATGATCAAAAAAAAAGATATAACCACAAAGGAAGTAACATGCAAGCTTTATTGGGCTGTGCTTGGACAGGGTTGCATGTGAGGGAAAGTTCCTCTCAGTACGTGACTAACCAGAGGCTTATGGCAAGAGGGCCACCATCCAGAAGAGGAGGGGAGCAAGGGAACCCCCAGAAGAAAGGGTGATCAGAGAGGGGCTTACATGTCTACGTGATGTCACTCAGCAGCATGGTGGGGAGCCTCTGGGTCAGAGAAGTCTGAACGGCAGCAGCTTGGGGTCTTATATCTTATCAAGAGTCAGCAAATACTAGATGAGGTTTCGTGGGATGTGCAAAGCAGGAAGTCCTAAATGGCTAAATATTTGCTTGTTGGGACTATTTTTAAGATAACTGGATGTTGGATGTGTAAAAATTTGAGTTTGGTGCCAGTGGGCTTTTGAGCTAATGGGTCTCAGCCTGCTGTAAAGAAAAAAACAACCTAGGAGGCCAATACACAGAGGCCATCTGACTCATTTATATAACAGTACAAAACTAGACAAAGACAGTACAAAAAAGGGAGAAAACTACAATTTAGTATTCGTCATGAATATAGACACAAAAGTCCTTAACAAAATATTAGCAAAGAGAATCCAGCTATGTATAAAAATATTTATATATCATGATCAAATGGGGTTATACAAGGAAAGCAGGGCTGTTTCAATATTCAAAAATCAGTCAATGTAATCCACCAAGTCAATGGGCTAAAGAGGAAAAATCACATGATCATACAAACTCATGCAAAAAAAAGCATCTGACAAAATTCAATATCCTTCATAGTGAAAGCTCTCAGAAAAAACGAAAAGTAGGAATAGAGGGGAACTTTCTCAAACTTACAAAAGCATCAACAAAATACCTACAGCTAACATACTTAATGGTAAAAGACTGAATGCTTTCGCCTTAAGATAAGGAACAAGGCAAAGATACCTAATTTCACCACTTTTATTTAACATAATGCTGGAAGTTCTAGCCAGTGTGATAATGCAAAGGAAATAAAAGGCATACAGATTGAAAGGAAGAAACAAAACTATCTGGAGATAACATAATCATCTACACAGAAAATCCTGAGGGATTCATCCCTGCACCCCAAAAAAACTCCTAGAAATAATGAGTGCATCAAGATTGCCAGACACAAAATAAACATATAAAAATCAACTGTGGGCTTCCCTGGTGGCACAGTGGTTAGGAGTCTGCCTGCCAATGCAGGGGACACAGGTTCAAGCCCTGGTCCGGGAAGATCCCACGTGCCATGGAGCAACTAAGCCCGTGTGCCACAACTACTGAGCCTGCACTCTAGAGCCCATGAGTCACAACTACTGAGCCCACAAGCCACAACTACTGAAGCCCGCGTGCCTAGAGCCCGTGCTCCACAACAAGAGAAGCCCCCACAATGAGAAGCCCACACACTGCAACAAAGAGTTGCCCCTGCTTGCTGCAACTAGAAAAAGCCCGCCTGCAGCAACAAAGACCCAACACAGCCAAAAATAAAATAAATAAATATTTAAAAACAACTGTATTTCTATATACCAGCAATGAACTTGTGAACACCAAAATTTAAAAATATAATACCATTTAAAATCACTCAAAACATGAAATTCTTAGGTATAAATCAGATAAAACATGTACAGGATTTGAATGCTGAAAACTAAAAATGCTAATGAAAGAAATCAAAGAAGATCTAATAAATGGAGACATTCTGTGTTCATGGATTAGAAGACTCAATTTATTAAAGATATCAATTCTCAGCAAATTGACATATAGGTTTAATGCAATTCCAATAAAAATCCCAGATAGATTTTATAGATTTTATTACATTATTATAAAACTTATGTAGAAAGACAGAGGAACTAAAATAGCTAAAGTAATTTTGATAAAGAAGCATCAAGTGGGAAAATCAGTCTACCCAACTTTAAGACTTACTGTATAACAACAGTAATCAAAACTGTGTGGCCTGTGGAGGAATGGATTTAGATCAATGGGACAGTCTAGAGAACCAACAAATAGTACCACTCAAATATGCCCAACTGATTTTGACAAAGATGGAAAAGGAATTCGATGGAAGAAAGATTTTAAGCAAATGGTACTAGACTGACTGGACATCATAGGCCAAAAAATAGGCCTCAACTTAAATGTCACACCTTATACAAGAAAATTACTCAAAATGGATCACAGACTTAAACATAAAATGTAAAACTATAAAACTTTTAGAATGAAAATATGAGATAATCTTCAGAATCTAAAACTAGATAAGAGTATTCAGTCTTGACACCAAAACCAAGATCCATACAAGGGAAAATTAATCATTGGATTTTATAAAAATTAAACATTTTGCTCTGTGAAATAATAAGAGGATGAAAAGATAAGCTACAGACTAGGGTAAAATATTTGCAAACCACATATCTGACAAAGGACCAGGATGTAGAACATATAAAGAATTCTCAAAACACAATAGTAAAGAAAACCGAACAAACCAACTAGAAAAAGGGCTAAAGATATGAAGAGACATTTCATTCACAAGGATATACAAATGGCAAAAAATTATCTGAAAAGATGTTCAACATCATTATCCATCAGGGAAATGCAAATTAAAACCACAAAGACATATCACTAATACCTATCAAAATGTCTAATAAGAAATAGTGACTATACCAAATGTTGGCAAAGATGTGAAGAAACTAGGTCATTGCTGTTGGGAATGCAAAATGGTACAGCCACTCTACAAAACGGTTTGGCAGTTTATTACAAAACTAAACATGCAACTACCATATGACCCAGCAATTGCACTCCTGGGCATCTACCCAAGAGAAATGAAAACTTATGTTCATACAAAACCCTACAAACAAATATTTTTACCAGCTTTATTCGTAACAGTACAAAATTGGAAACAGCCCATTTGTCCTTTTTCCTTTCTCTTAATAAATTTATTTATTTTATTTTATTTATTTTTGCCTGTTTTGGGTCCTTGTTGCTGCATGTGGGCTTTCTCTAGTTGCAGCGAGCGGGGGCTACTCTTCGTTGTAGTGTGCGGGCTTCTCATTGTGGTGGCTTCTCTTTCTCTTTGTTGTAGAGCACGGGCTCTAGGCGTGAGGACTTCAGTAATTGTGGCATGCGGGCTCAGTTGTGTGGCATGAGGGCTCTAGAACACAGGCTCAGTTATGGCACACGGGCTTAGTTGCTCCATGGCATGTGGGATCTTCCCGGAGCAGGGATCAAACCCATGTCCCCTGCATTAGCAGATGGATTCTTAACCACTGCGCCACCAGTTCAGTCAATGTAATCCACCAAGTCAATGGGCTAAAGAGGAAAAATCACATGATCATACAAACTCATGCAAAAAAAAGCATCTGACAAAATTCAATATCCTTCATAGTGAAAGCTCTCAGAAAAAACGAAAAGTAGGAATAGAGGGGAACTTTCTCAAACTTACAAAAGCATCAACAAAATACCTACAGCTAACATACTTAATGGTAAAAGACTGAATGCTTTCGCCTTAAGATAAGGAACAAGGCAAAGATACCTAATTTCACCACTTTTATTTAACATAATGCTGGAAGTTCTAGCCAGTGTGATAATGCAAAGGAAATAAAAGGCATACAGATTGAAAGGAAGAAACAAAACTATCTGGAGATAACATAATCATCTACACAGAAAATCCTGAGGGATTCATCCCTGCACCCCAAAAAAACTCCTAGAAATAATGAGTGCATCAAGATTGCCAGACACAAAATAAACATATAAATATCAACTGTGGGCTTCCCTGGTGGCACAGTGGTTAGGAGTCCGCCTGCCAATGCAGGGGGCACGGGTTCAAGCCCTGGTCCGGGAAGATCCCACGTGCCATGGAGCAACTAAGCCCGTGTGCCACAACTACTGAGCCTGCACTCTAGAGCCCATGAGTCACAACTACTGAGCCCACAAGCCACAACTACTGAAGCCCGCGTGCCTAGAGCCCGTGCTCCACAACAAGAGAAGCCCCCACAATGAGAAGCCCACACACTGCAACAAAGAGTTGCCCCTGCTTGCTGCAACTAGAAAAAGCCCGCCTGCAGCAACAAAGACCCAACACAGCCAAAAATAAAATAAATAAATATTTAAAAACAACTGTATTTCTATATACCAGCAATGAACTTGTGAACACCAAAATTTAAAAATATAATACCATTTAAAATCACTCAAAACATGAAATTCTTAGGTATAAATCAGATAAAACATGTACAGGATTTGAATGCTGAAAACTAAAAATGCTAATGAAAGAAATCAAAGAAGATCTAATAAATGGAGACATTCTGTGTTCATGGATTAGAAGACTCAATTTATTAAAGATATCAATTCTCAGCAAATTGACATATAGGTTTAATGCAATTCCAATAAAAATCCCAGATAGATTTTATAGATTTTATTACATTATTATAAAACTTATGTAGAAAGACAGAGGAACTAAAATAGCTAAAGTAATTTTGATAAAGAAGCATCAAGTGGGAAAATCAGTCTACCCAACTTTAAGACTTACTGTATAACAACAGTAATCAAAACTGTGTGGCCTGTGGAGGAATGGATTTAGATCAATGGGACAGTCTAGAGAACCAACAAATAGTACCACTCAAATATGCCCAACTGATTTTGACAAAGATGGAAAAGGAATTCGATGGAAGAAAGATTTTAAGCAAATGGTACTAGACTGACTGGACATCATAGGCCAAAAAATAGGCCTCAACTTAAATGTCACACCTTATACAAGAAAATTACTCAAAATGGATCACAGACTTAAACATAAAATGTAAAACTATAAAACTTTTAGAATGAAAATATGAGATAATCTTCAGAATCTAAAACTAGATAAGAGTATTCAGTCTTGACACCAAAACCAAGATCCATACAAGGGAAAATTAATCATTGGATTTTATAAAAATTAAACATTTTGCTCTGTGAAATAATAAGAGGATGAAAAGATAAGCTACAGACTAGGGTAAAATATTTGCAAACCACATATCTGACAAAGGACCAGGATGTAGAACATATAAAGAATTCTCAAAACACAATAGTAAAGAAAACCGAACAAACCAACTAGAAAAAGGGCTAAAGATATGAAGAGACATTTCATTCACAAGGATATACAAATGGCAAAAAATTATCTGAAAAGATGTTCAACATCATTATCCATCAGGGAAATGCAAATTAAAACCACAAAGACATATCACTAATACCTATCAAAATGTCTAATAAGAAATAGTGACTATACCAAATGTTGGCAAAGATGTGAAGAAACTAGGTCATTGCTGTTGGGAATGCAAAATGGTACAGCCACTCTACAAAACGGTTTGGCAGTTTATTACAAAACTAAACATGCAACTACCATATGACCCAGCAATTGCACTCCTGGGCATCTACCCAAGAGAAATGAAAACTTATGTTCATACAAAACCCTACAAACAAATATTTTTACCAGCTTTATTCGTAACAGTACAAAATTGGAAACAGCCCATTTGTCCTTTTTCCTTTCTCTTAATAAATTTATTTATTTTATTTTATTTATTTTTGCCTGTTTTGGGTCCTTGTTGCTGCATGTGGGCTTTCTCTAGTTGCAGCGAGCGGGGGCTACTCTTCGTTGTAGTGTGCGGGCTTCTCATTGTGGTGGCTTCTCTTTCTCTTTGTTGTAGAGCACGGGCTCTAGGCGTGAGGACTTCAGTAATTGTGGCATGCGGGCTCAGTTGTGTGGCATGAGGGCTCTAGAACACAGGCTCAGTTATGGCACACGGGCTTAGTTGCTCCACGGCATGTGGGATCTTCCCGGTAGTGTGCGGGCTTCTCATTGTGGTGGCTTCTCTTTCTCTTTGTTGTAGAGCACGGGCTCTAGGCGTGAGGACTTCAGTAATTGTGGCATGCGGGCTCAGTTGTGTGGCATGAGGGCTCTAGAACACAGGCTCAGTTATGGCACACGGGCTTAGTTGCTCCATGGCATGTGGGATCTTCCCGGAGCAGGGATCAAACCCATGTCCCCTGCATTAGCAGATGGATTCTTAACCACTGCGCCACCAGGGAAGTCCCAACCCATTTGCTCTTGAACGGGTAAATAGTTCAGCAAAGTGTGATACATCCATACATCCATACCATGGAATACTACTCAGCAATAAAAAGGAACCAACAATTGATAGATGCAACAACTTGGATGACTCTCCAGAGGATTACGTTGAGTGAAAAAAGCCAGTCCCCAAAGGTTACATACTGTATGACTCCATTTACATAACATTTCTGAAATAACAAAATTACAGAAATGAAGAACAGATTACTGATTGCCAGGAATTAAGGAGTGATGGGAGTGGGAGGGAAGTGGGTGTGGCTATGAAAGGGCTTCTTGACTTATCAATGTCAATATCCAGGTTGTGATCTTTCACTATACTTTTACAACACATTACTGTTGGAAGAAACTGGGGAAAGGGACACAGGATCTCTCTATATTATTTCTTAAAACTGCATATAAATCTACAGCTGGCTCAAAACAAATAGTTTAATTTTTTTTTAAATGGAAAACTCAAGACTTCCCTGGTGGTCCAGTGGTTAAGAATCGGCCTTTCAATGCAGGGTACGCGGGTTCGATCCCTAGTCAGGGAACTAAGATCTCACATGCCGTGGGGCAACTAAGATGGCGCGTGCAAACTACTGATCCCGCACTCTCTGGCTCTCTCACAGCAAGAGCCCAAACAACCACAACTAGAGAAGACTGCACACCGCAATGAAGAGCCTGCGTGCCGCAATGAAAGATCCCGCATGCTGCAACAAAGATCTCGTGTGTGGCAACTAAGACCCGATGCAGCCAAAAAAATAAAATAAAATAAATAAATAAATAATTTTTTTAATGGAAAATTCTTTTCTTTGCTTGATTACAGATCTATTAATTTGTTAGATGTTCCAGGCAAAAGGTGACCAGTTTTTACTTTATAAAATGTAAGTCTGGGTTTTTCAGGCCAGTACATTACGTGAGGTGCCATGGGTTTAGGTGTAACTATTCCACTATAAGCCACTATTAGATTCTTTGCTACCTTGAAGAGAAATCTGTCCATAACAATATAAATGGTGGTTCTTATAGGCTTTTCCTTGGGCTGTGACTTTATGGACCTCAGTTGTGTCCAGACTAAGTTGAAAGATCAGTTAATAATCTCTGATAGGATAAAACTGAGATTTGTTTTGGCCTCTCCTCCTTTAGACTTAGATAATAATATGTTTACTCCTTTTGGGTCAGCTGGATGCATAACTTCCTGCTATGCAGAAAGAAAAACATACATTCTCTTATATGCAGACTACACATGTGGACTTATCATGATCCAAGAGTGGCCTTAACAGGCATTTAGTCCTAATGGCTAATTACTGCCAAAAAGAACAGTTTCAGATCAATTATTCAAAGCCAAATTCACTGTTTTGAGTAGATATCTCTCAACTCTTTACTAGTTTGTCTCAAGTAATCCCATAAGACCAGTAAGCTCATTTATATAAGGACCAAGATTACACAGGAAAAAAATGACAGGCATGATCTGCCCTCCTCCCTCCCCCCACCAGAAACAAGTAGGTGTGCCCTTCCAGGGAAGGCAATCAGACTCTTTCTCAGGAGGCCTCAAGTGACACCTGTTACCTTTGGCAATTTTCCATGGTCTGCTGGGTGGTCCTTGGTCTTACGGGCTTGGAAACCTAGGTTTGTCAGTTACACTCACCTTAACCAGGTATATGAGATTAGATATAAAACCAAAACACCAATGTGCTGATTAACTAAAAAGCATGTTCCAAACGTGCTTTCATCAATGTTTCGAGGCTACGAAGATGCTATTCTCTAAGAACCAGGAAATGAAGGTGCCCAGTGTGACTTAAGCTACAAAATCAAAACATGGTGGAGACTGTAGACTGGAACACTTAAGTGGGCATGGGCAGCCCATTTTCTCCCTGTAGTCAACTTGTGCGGGAAGCCAAATCATAAACTGAATAGCAAGTAAATTCACTCACAATATCAAAAATAATTGTCATCATGGGAATACATGACATCCACATTCTCCATACAAAATTTCTTCGTAGAGACACTGACCTCGGAAGCCAGAGTAAGCAAGAGATTGATTATAAACATGCAATAAGAACAAGAGGAGGGGCTTCCCTGGTGGCGCAGTGGTTGAGAATCCGCCTGCCAGTGCAGGGGACCCAGGTTCGAGCCCTGGCCCGGGAAGATTCCACATGCCGCAGAGCAGCCGAGCCCATGAGCCACAGCTGCTGAGCCTTCGCTCTAGACCCTGCAAGCCACAACTACTAAGGCCCACGCGCCTGGAGCCCATGCTCCGCAAGAGAAGCCACCCCAATGAGAAGCCCGCGCACCGCAATGAAGAGCAGTTCCCACTCGCCGCAACTAGAGGAAGCCTGTGTGCAGCAACAAAGACCCAATGCAGCCAAAAATTAATTAATTAATTAATTTTAAAAAAGAATGTTTCATGCTATTAGGCACACGTAGCATAATACATCCTGCTCACATTAGGGAGGTTTTGATCTAGGAATCTGAACATTTATACTCGGTGATAATCTTCTGCTTCTATCCCTACAGGGGAATGTCCTTTCCAGGCAAAAAAAAAAAAAAAAAAA
>NW_020174423.1:559199-640166 GCF_003031525.2 Neophocaena asiaeorientalis asiaeorientalis | reverse complement strand
CAAGCAAAAAAAAAAAAAAAAAAAAAAAGTCATGATTCAAAACCTGTTGGCTAAGATTTCTGTACCCCTAGGCAGTACCCTTTGGCTGGACACTGTTTGCATTTCCCTCTATGCTTTTTCTATGGTAGCAAAGCCCGGCCTGGGTAGCATTCTCTTTCTTTAAGGTGATTTTGAATATTTCTACTTCAACCCATTATGTTTTGATATTATAGTTTAGCTCTCAGAGGACCATCTTATTCCAAACCCTTGGGATTCAGCTCAGTAGCCTACAACTACTGACAAGCAAATATTTGCAAATTGTTCATCTTGGAATCCACTCCAAGAAGCTGTATGGCTCAAATCAATAAAGGTTTTTCTTTTATTGACCCAGGTGGTCATTGGTATAACTGCTCTAAAACCCTTCAAGGTCAAAATAATTTCTGTACTGCTATGGGGGTGGAGGCTTGGGGCTTTTTGCCATGGTCTCTATTAGACCAGGCTCCAAATTATTTTCTAAGTAATCACTTCTATCCTCAGTATGTTGTAAATAAACAAACTAACACACATGCAGGTCACTAAGCTAAGTGCTACTTCAAAATATTTGTATTTAGTTTCTGTTTTATAAGAACTAACATATGCATACAAAGATAATTTTGTATCCCCCCTTTTGAAGAGTCTGTATTTGTCTGTTTTCTACCGGTGGTTCTGATGTCTTACTTTTGTCATGGGGTGACATTGGGTGACAAAGCAATTCATCTACCAGAAAGATGTATGAACGCCCTTCTGTGGCTGGGTTCATAAACATTATCTATTTATGCTCCTCACAAGAATTCCTCTTTTCAGCTGTGACACGGCTAGTAAAAAGTGCTTACATTTACTGTGGAATTTTAAGCACAGGATTCCTCTAAGTGGAATGATAATGGATTTCTGTTGTGGTATATCCTTACTTGGCAGGCAGCTTTGTTTGGTTTATTATTGGCGATGATTAGGACACACACTGGTTTCTTCACCTGGGTTCCTGGTTCAGATGAGCTTGAATGATGACATACCTTTGCTGCCACATCCTCTATCAGTTGTCATCAGATGAAAGAGCCTGGATAAGGGATTCAAGTCTGGGTGTCCCCATCACCAGAAGGCTAAAGCCAGAGGCATCTGAGCCAGGAACTGACTTAGGGAGAGCTTCACAGCAAGTATTTCAGGGTTAGGCTCCAGGCATTCAACCACGTAGAGAACCTGGTGCCCTGACCTGTGCACATTTACAAACCATAACTTCCTGGGCCTTTCGTAACATACACATGCCAGGCAGAGACAGCCCCCCCACCACTGCAAATAAAAACCCAAGGGGTTACTATACACAGCATCACTTCACCATCCTTCCCAGATTCTTACTGAAGGTTCTGTGTTGATGAAACAGATTGAGTAGCTGCAGGTAGCCTATGTTGTAAAGGCATTTCATACAGAAGTTCCTGTCTCATTATGACCTTCATACATTTCTTTGAAGTTCATCAGCCTAAAAATCACTACATTTTTTCCTGGAAAGTTGTCTCCTAGAAGGTTACCTGACTGAAGCCTTTTTACTCCCTGACAGTTTTACTAGCAAACTAATTGTCAGTTGTACAAACCATTCGGCTCTCAGTGGAGATGTGTCAGTACAATGATGTCTTTCTTTTCAACTATCACTAATCTGTCTCATAGCCTTGTAAAAATAATTTGGCTTTTTGTTCTGGGTAATTCCCATCCTGCTGATGTCATTGCATAATGTGGAATAATAATAATAAAATGAACACCAACCACCCCTATCACCAAAATAATAACACTGAGCATTTCAATGTTTTGAGCAGTTTTCTAAGTACTTTCATATATTAACACACTCCATCTTCACAGTCTCATGAGGTAAGAACTATCATTATCTCCATTTTATAATGAAGGAAACTGCGGCACAGAGAAGCTAGCTAATTTGCCTAAGGTTATACTCATGTCGAAAGAGATGTGTGTAACTGCTCTTTAGAAAAATGATTTTTCTGGTTTTAGTCTATAAAAATGATGCATGCTTACGGTTTAAAAAAAAAAAGTTCTTATAAGACTGAGAATTACAATTTAAAAAGTAAAAAACGACACCAAATTCTGCTACCTAGAGATGACCACTGACCATTTTTAAGTGAACTTCCTCTAAATATCTCTTTATCTATTTAGGATCATATTGATTTATGATTATCATAACATAAATGGGATCAAGCACACAATACTTTTCTGTAATTCACTTTTTCCACTCCATTATGTGACCTAGACGTCAGCAGCCCTTTGTAGACGTCTAAGTGCTACGTAAATCTCTCTGGTTATTAGAATGATCAGGGCTGAGGGGAGCCTCCCAGCCCAATCAGAAGAAAGCACTTGAGATCAGAGAGTTTCCAGTCCCTGAAGGACTCTTGCCTTACTTCATAGCAGGTTTTATTTTCGTCTGATGTTTAACGTAGTCATCCTTGAGAATGACACAAAAGTCCTTTCTAGTACACAAGCCAAAAAGTACTGCTGGCCACTGACTTGGACCTGAAGGCCTGACCCCCAGCTCTCCAGAGAATTAGCTGGACTCTGGGCTGAGGATGGTTTAATGATGTCTGAGTCATGTGCCAGCTGGCACGAGGAAAGCCCAACGTGCAGACACAGAACCTCAGTGGGGAAGCTGAGCTGAGAGCTGTCACTGGGTTGTTATTATAGCAGTCTGCTGATAAGTGATGGGCTAGGGAGGGAAGAAGTCCAAACCTCTCCAGGAAACCAGATAAGTCTTATGATGAGGGCTGTTCCCACACACCTCACTAGGAGACACTACTCACATCAATCCATGTGAATGACACCCTTGAGTTGTACAGTGTACAACGCGAATAGCCTTAAGTGACAGCTGCTGTTGGTCAGCTGGGCCTGCAGGAGGCTGGGCCGGCAGGACAAAGTTACATCCTGCAGGCAGTTGAAAGGGAACAATCCTAATAGAGTTCCAAGGATGACAGCTGATACCTTGCAGACCACCCGCATACCTCTCATTCTCCTTTAAAAAAATCTTGCTGGGGAATCAAGTTAGGAAAGTGGTAGTTTAAGGGTAGGAGTGCTTACATGTGAAAATGGATTCCCAGGCTGACTGTGAAGGAGAGAAACCTCTAGGGCACACACACTCATCTTGTCATTGGAATCTCTTCAGCGGAAGCAGTGTCAGTCCATGTGGGAATGGATCTAGCTTATTGGAAACACTTCTAGCACATTTTAAGAAATGTTTTAAATTCTATCTTAGAACATAAATGAAATAAGAAAAAGTGCAAAAAAGAAAATAAACATCACCCATAATTCTTTCACTCTCACACAAAATAATCATTGTTAATATTTAGGTCTATTTCCTTCTAGCTTTTTCTATTCAGCATTGCTTTTAAAGAGAGACAAATATCTATCTACACAAGTTCACTTACTATTTTATAACTATATTTCCCATGATCATTAAATTCTACATGAAAATGTAAAGTGTTATGGCTACATAATATTCCACTATCTAAAGTTCTACCCAAAGTTATATAGCCACCAAAAAAGTCTTTCAAAGCAATTGTCTTTCTTAAAGAAGCTGTCTGGGAACCAACGCTTAGAACATTTTCCCCAAAAAAGATCCCTTACACATTTCCATAGCATATTATCCAAGGAGCTCCTGTAACCTGGGGGGATGGCATTAGTGAAAGGACATTCCTCTTGCTTTCTTTTTTCTTTTTCTTTTCTTTTTTTTTTGTGGTACGCGGGCCTCTCACTGTTGTGGCCTCTCCTGTTGCAGAGCACAGGCTCTGGACGCACAGGCTCAGCAGCCATGGCTCATGGGCCCAGCCGCTCTGCGGCATGTGGGATCTTCCCAGACCAGGGCATGACCCCGTGTCCCCTGCATTGGCAGGCTGACTCTCAACCACTGCACCACCAGGGAAGCCCGTTTTCATTTTTAATTAAAATATTTTATCACTACAAACATCCCTTTAAAGACCGCTTTTGCTGCATCCCATAGATTTTTG
The DNA here is from genome assembly GCF_003031525.2 of Neophocaena asiaeorientalis asiaeorientalis. Classification (NCBI taxonomy): domain Eukaryota; kingdom Metazoa; phylum Chordata; class Mammalia; order Artiodactyla; family Phocoenidae; genus Neophocaena; species Neophocaena asiaeorientalis. The sequence continues at coordinate 636,156 of NW_020174423.1, read as the reverse complement.
TTTGTGTTTTCATTGTCATTTTTCTCAAGGTATTTTTAAATTTCCTCTTTGATTTTGTCATTGACCTATTGGTTTTTTAGTAGCATGTTTTTTAGTCTCCATGTAATTTTTTTTTCTCATTTCTCTTTCTGTGGTTGATTTCTAGTTTCATGCCACTGTGGTCAGAAAAGATATTTGAAATAATTTCTATCCTCTTAAATTTGTTGGGGCTTGTTTTGTGTCCCAGTATGTGGTCAATCCTAGAGAATGCTCCATGTCTGCTTAAAAAGAATGTGTATTCTGTTTTTTTGGATGTAACATCCTAAAAATATCAATTAAGTCTAACTGCTCTATGTATCATTTAGGATCTCTGTTGCCTTATTGATTTTATGTCTGGAAAATCTGTCCACTACTGTGAGTGGGGTGTTAAAGTCTCCTACTATTATTGTATTCCAATCAATTTCTCCCTTTATGTCTGTTAGTATTTGTTTTATGTATTTGGGTGTTCCCATATTGGGTGCATTAATTGAAATATTTTAAATTAATTCCTACATATGGTAAACAAACAAGTAAGTCCCAGAAAACTTCAAAGTTTTAAAAGAACACATATTAAAGATTCACTTCCCTGTCCCCAAATTCTCCTCCCCAGAGGTGACACTATTGTCAGTTTCCTGGGCATTCTTTCAAAAGTGTACTGTGTATTTGTAAGCATGTATGTAATAGTCATCTCCAATTTTTTTTCACACAAGTGTGTCACACAAATGACAGCATACTCTATGCTTTACTCTCACCTTGCTTTGTACACCTAGTGTAAGAGAGAGAGTGTGGTCTAGTGGCTAAAGGCACAGGATTTGGATGCCAGGTCTCCTGGGTTTAAATTCCAGTACCACCATTAATTAGCCATGTATTCTTGACCAAATTACCTAATCTCTCTGTGCTCTGGTTTCCTCATCTGCAAAGTGGTACTAATAATGGTCCCCACCTCACTGGGTCCTTACATGGTGTTATGGGTTGAATTGTGTTCCCCCCAAAAGATAGTTGAAGTCCTACCCCCCACTATCCAGTGACCTTACTTGGAAATAGGGTATTTACAGAGGTAATCAAATTAAATTGAGGTCATTAGGATGGACCCTAATCTGACTAGTGTTTTTATAAAAAGGGGAAATTTGGACACAGACACAGACATGCACATAGGGAGAATACCATGTGAAGAAGGAAGTTATACTGCCAGAAGCCAAGGAACATCTGGGACTACCAAAAGCTGGAAGAGGCAAGGAGGCATCCTTCTCTACAGGTTTCAGTGGGAACATGGACCTGCCAACACCTTGACTTCTGACTTCTGACTGACCTGCAGACAATATCTGTTGTTCTAAGCTACCTAGTTTGTGGTACTTTGTTACAGCAGCTCTAGCAAACAAATACACATACACCCAGAATTTAGACTATGTCCAATACTCCTCAAATACTATATAAGTGTTAGCTAGCATTATCATGTAGGTCTGCCTCATTCTTTTTGATGACTGTGTAATTTTTGTGGTTTATGCAAAATTATTTTTTCAATATTTCTTCTTATTATCAAAGTAATACATTTGTTTAAAAAAAGAGTACTGGGACTTCCCTCGTGGCGCAGTGGTTAAGAATCCACCTGCCAATGCAGAGGACACGGGTTCGAGCCCTGGTCCGGGAAGATCTCACATGGCACGGAACAACTAAGCCCGTGTGCCACAACTACCGAGCCTGCGCTCTACAGCCCGCGAGCCACAACTACTGAGCCCATGTGCCACAACTACTGAAGCCCGTGTGCCTAGAGCCCGTGCTCCACAACGAGAGAAGCCACCACAATGAGAAGACCGCACACTGCAACGAAGAGTAGCCCCCGCTCTCTGCAACTAGAGAAAGCCCGCGCACAGCAACGAAGACCCAATGCAGACAAAAAATAAATAAATAAATAAATTTTTCTTTAAAATTAAAAAAAAATAGTACTAAAAGGCATATAATGAAAAATAGCAGTATTTTGTCTCCACTTATTTTCAAACCCCCAGTCCCCCTCCGCAAAGGCAAGCATTTTCAATTACTTGGATCTTCTCTCTGGTATTTATCTCCATATTTCTAAGCAGTGTGCTTATACTGTTACTTTTTGGTCTATCAGTTTTAGACACATTTGTCTGCCTTCCTGTTATGATCAATGAGGATTTTGGTTTATGACAACCCCTTGCCCACACCACACACACACACACACACACACACACACACACACACACACATACACACACAGACTTTCCCTCTCATCTTCACAATTTAATTATATAACCATTTTTAGTTGTATAATAGATTGTTAAAATAGATGTCTTAAGTCTCTGAAATCCAATTGAGTCTCCAAAGCTAAGAACAATAGGTACAAAGCAACCCCACATTGTAAATAGAGATTCTAGAAATCCATGCAGGGCTTGCGAATCAGGTGGCCCCAAAGTGATTCTTCCAGCCTTCGCTACTAACTACCTCCAGTCTCCAGAATTAGCCAGGGAGCTGAAGGGGCCTGTATTGGGCATTGCTTTGGAGAGAGTTAGCAGAGTGTTGTGTTCCCCACCCCATCCCTAGTGCTAGAGGGGAGGAAGACGCCTTACACTCATCCTGAATTGAGTGAGGGGGACTTCAAGGGGATCCCCAGAGAGACTGATAGTTTGCAGGGACAGTCACATACTTGGTGACTGACTAACACCTGGAAAAAAAGTCTGAAGCCAGAAGCTGGCTGGAGCAGCCTGCCTGGTAGCAGGACAAAAAGTCAAGGTTGGCCAGCATTTCCAGGGATTGGTGGGGCAAAGATCTGGTTTTCTGTGGGCCAGGCTGGATTCTGTGGAAGAGAGGTGCCAATAGGTTGCTTTCAAAAGTTCCCAACACAACAGTACCATCTGGAAGGATGAAAAATGACCCCAGTAACGACTGGACAGGCAGGAGCCAGGTGCTGAGTGGACAGCTGTCAGTGGCCAGCCAAATGAGGCATCTTCTAGGTCAAGGAAAGTACAGCAAAAACATCCCAGTGATGAAGGGTCTCTCATGAATCAACCTTGGACATATTACTGATACATACAAAGAGGGCACTCATGGCAGATGACAACTCTGCAGGCCAAGAGCTTTTCTTCCTCTTCATTCTACCTTTTCTGTGTCTTCATCTGACCCTAGGGGAGCCAGAGGCAGCATAGTGAGCAAGAAGAAATAAAGTGACATTGACCTTCTACTTAGGGTTGCCAGATTTAGCAAATAAAAGTACAGGAAGCCCAGTTAAGTTTGAATTTTAGATAAAAATGCTTTTCTTTAGTGTAAGTACCTCCTATGCACTATTTGGGACGAAATTCTACGAAAAGCATTTGTTGCTTTCTGGAACTGACATTTAGCTGGGCGTTCTGTATTTTATTTGGCAACCCTGCCCATACTTCTTGCCCACTGCAAACTTTAAGCCTGTGTCAGGCCCAAGCTGTGGGAGAGCTGTGGGATACGAGCTTGGTGTTCTGATATAAGAGCTTTGGATAACCTGAAAAAAAATGGAGACTATTCATTAATAACCTAAAAGTACTTAGAAACATGATAGAAATTGTCTGATAGTTCAGCCATGGGGTTGAAAAAGTGAGATAACAGAGTTTTGCAGCTGGAACCTTCCAAGTTCCTCTTGTTCAATAAGCTACTTACAGGTATATTAAGTTCAACATTTAGGTTATTATTTCTACGTAAATGTTATTTGTTGCTGAGCCAAGTTGTGAACTAAGACTGCATTTTTTTTTTTTTTTTGCGGTACTCGGGCCTCTCACTGTTGCAGCCTCTCCCATTGCGGAGCACAGGCTCCGGACGCGCAGGCTCAGCGGCCATGGCTCACAGGCCCAGCCGCTCCGCGGCATGTGGGATCCTCCCAGACCGGGGCACGAACCCGTGTCCCCTGCATCGGCAGGCGGACTCTCAACCACTGCGCCACCAGGGAAGCCCAAGACTGCATTTTTTATATAACTTTCTATTTTTAATTTGACTTAACAATTGCCTAAAGCATTTTTCATGTTTAAAAGCCATTTATGTTTCTTTCTTTATGAACTGCCTATTCATGTCCTCTGTTGGGTGGTTGAGCTTTCTCCTACTGATTTATTCAAGTTTATTTATATATTAAGAAAATTAACCTAAAAGAACACTCTTCCGTAGGGGAAATTAGAAATGGCTAGCAACAGAGGATAAGTAGATCTTTTCTGACATTTGTGTTGGGAAGCTTAGATTTTCTCTGTGCCCTGTATCTAGCCTTGCCCTTCCAAAACAAATTTTCTTAAATCAATAGTTCCCTTAAATTTCCTTTAATGCTTACATGTTCAATTCTTGGTTAAACATTTCCCAAGAAAGATGTGTATGATTAAGACACAGCCTATCAGCATTTTTTTCCTTTAGACATGATCATTCATCCTTGAGATCTGTTTCCATGAAATTAACCCACACCAGGAAAATAGCTGCAAATATTACCTCTAAGGAATGAGAAGAAATTTCCCTTGAGATACTATTATAATGTGGTTGGAATGTGGAACACAAAGATTAAAATCTCAAATTTGTTTCTTTCTCTGTTGGTGAGTTTACAATTCTAATCTGATAACAAATCTCATTATTGTTTTCAGTTTCTCATTAGAAAATCAGAGCCTTGCTCTTTAACTGTCCCATGAGATTTAGCCTCTGAGGTATCTCCAAAGTAATGGGAATCGTATGATAAAGTAAAGATTACAGTTTAGACCACCACCACTGCATATAAATTTCCACTGTAAATGGTTGCAAACCACTCGGCTAATTTTTGCATATAATTCTTTCCAAAGAATCCCTTTGTTCTTAAGGGAAATAAAACATTCTAAAACAAATACATTAAAATATGAATTCAAAAATTATTTTAAGGGCTTCCCTGGTGGCGCAGTGGTTGAGAGTCCGCCTGCCGATGCAGCGGACACGGGTTCATGCCCCAGTCCGGGAAGATCCCACATGCCGCAGAGCGGCTGCGCCCATGAGCCATGGCCGCTGAGCCTGCGCGTCCGGAGCCTGTGCTCCGCAACGGGAGAGGCCACAACAGTGAAAGGCCCGCGTACCATAAAAAACAAAAAAATTATTTTAAGAATAGACAGAAAAACTGCATTTCAGATTAGCTGTCAGGAGAGTCCCACATTTGTCAATAATTCCTCAGAAGAGCCCAGGATGTGCTCCATCTTCTAATTTTTATTTATAAATTCAATTTTAAGATTGCACTGAGGCACGCTGATTCTCCTGTTTCACTGCCTAATTTATTTATTTCTCTAGAATGAATGACAAGTAGGAAGGGCTGGATTCCAGAATCCCTCGGCCCTAGAATAAAAAATCTTTGCATGTCTTGCAAATGTGAGCTCTGTATAGTCTCAGAGATATCATCCTCAGCATATGTAATATCTCACATTCCTGTTCTGCTTTATCTCTCTATTCAGTGGAAAACTAGCTTTTAGGGAAGCCCTGTCTTAAAAATTGACAAACGTTTTCTTGCCCCTCTGCAGCACACAAGTTCATCTATCAGGTTTTGTGCTCATCTGACAGAGTGACAAGACAGAAATCTGATCCGTGCACAAATCAATCAATCAATCAAATGTAATATGGGATATCCAAAGCATTGCAGAGGAAGACCATGAGTATTTGCTGAGGGACAGTCATGCTCCTGGCACAGTGTTTGGTGTTTCCATTTGTGCTGTCTTACTGAACTCTTGCAACAGCTGCCTCAAGGTAAATAAGAAATCTGAAGGTCAGAAAGTCAGACTTACTTGCTGAAGCTGGTAAATGTCAGGGTTTTCCCACTGCTCCCTGCCCCATACCCAACACTCCAGCCATACTGAACTATAGGAGGTTCTTCTTAACCTGGTAATCATTATCCAAATGTGTCTGGTTAGTTTGGGACACAAAAATCATCATAATATGAATAACCCTAACTAATGCAGGGTTTCATGTAACTGATGGAGATGATGTTGAAGAAATGTTAGAATCACAGGCAAACACTGATAAAGTCTTGCAAAATTAGACAAGTTAACAATTAAAGAGGGAAAAATGGACATTAATAGGATCTTCAAAAGAGGAATATTTGAAAATTATAGATTAAGGGGGGTGGCTGAGAAGAATGAAGGACTTCAACCTATTTGTCAAATGTGCTACCAGACACATTTTTTTAAAAGTAGATTCCCAAACCCTAAATCAACGCTAACTTTGTTTTCTATTCCAAAAATTAGGGAAGACTTACAATTATTACCTAACTTTTGTTACATATAAATAACAATATAGATTAATTTTATAATTTTTCTTTTCACTTTCCAAGATCAAATTCTAATCAATTTTTTCCATATCTTATATGAAATGTTTGTGTTGGGTTCCCTTTATGTCCTCCTTAGACATTAACTGTCTTTGACTGTGAGACCTCCTAGACTTTGCCCTGCTGTTTCATGCTTCTGAACTTTTGTCCATGGTGTTCCATCTGCCTGCGGGACCTGTCTCTGTTGTTCTGCAGGGAAACCCTTCTTCACTGCTCTCGACTTTCTCCAATATCACCTCCTGTGTGAGTTTCCTCTAGCCTTTCCTGCTCCCTTAGCCAGATGGATGGAAATATGAGGAAATACACAACCTAACAGAAAAGGTAAGTTATAATGAAGCAATGAATTATTCGGTGTCAAGAGGCACAGATTTCTTGGATTGAAGCACGAGTACAAATAAAGAACATTTCCACTATCACAGAAAGTTCTATTGGACAGCATTGGCACTAACTCACGAAAACTCAAGCAATAGATTAAAAAAGAATAACAAAGCACTAAGAAAGGAATTCTAGGCTTACTTTCCTTTTAAGTAACGGTGGTACTGCTGGAAAGACTCTGTGCTCTGGGAGCACGTTGGAGGGGTCCTTACCAGTGCAGGAGGCTGGATGAGGAAATGATCTTTAAGCTAAGACTTGAGCAGGAATTAACTAGGAATGTGTTGGCAGGGGACGGGGAGGTTGGAGAGAGCTGTGGATTGGTTTGGAACAAGGAACAGTCTCAAGGAGAGGAAACTATGGGCAGGGAGAACCTGAAGAAAGAGTGCACAGGATGCCTTTGGAAGAAGTATAAGATATTCATCAAGCTCTAATTCTGCAAACAAATTCATGGTTGACATTGTGCCTGCAACAAAAATGAAAAGAATATGCCTTAAATGTGACTTAAGTGCCATAGGAAATAGACTCTTCTGGTTATAATAGGTCAGGATGACCAGAAGGGATGATGTGTCAGGAGGTTTCCTATTAATTCCTTATTTTCATTATTTGTTCATTTAACACTTATCACATGTCAAATGGCGGTAAGAATTCTATTAGGAAACTCATTGAGTGCCCCAAATAGACTGAGATGTTACATAATGAATGGAAGTTTGTGATCTTTCTATCTTCAGAGTTTTGTTCCAACTGAACTCACAACTTTTTGATAGACATAGCAATTATGAATAGAATATCAGATTTTTGGTTTCCAGTAGAGTGTGTCCAAAATGGGGCATTTGAGAAGCCCTTGCAGCACTTATTAAAATGCATATCCCTAGCCCAGAAATAAACCCATACATCTATGGTCAATTAATCTACAACAAAGGAGGCAAGAATATACAATGGAGAAAAGATAGTCTCTTCAACAGGTGGTGTTGGGAAAGCTGGACAGCTACATGTAAATCAATAAAATTAGAACACCCCCTCATACCCCTCATACCATATATAAAAATAAACTCAAAATGGTTTAAAGACCTAAATATAAGACATAACACCATAAATCCTAGAAGAAAACAAGGCAAAACATTCTCGGACATAATCTAAGCAATATTTTCTTAGATCAGTCTCCCAAGGCAAAAGAAATAAAAGCAAAAATAAACAAATGGGACCTAATCAAACTTAAAAGTTTTTGCACAGCAAAGAAAACCATCCACAAAATGAAAAGGCAATCTACAGACTGGGAGAAGATATTTGCAAACAATGCAACTGACAAGGGGTTAATATCCAAAATACACAAACAGCTCATACAAGTCAATATCAAAAAAAAATCAAACAACCCAATCATAAAATGGGCAGAAAACCTAAATAGACATTTCTACAAAGAAGACATACAGATGGCCAAGAAACACATGAAAAGATGCTCAACATCACTAATTATTAGAGAAATGCAAATCAAAACCACAATGAAGTATTACCTCATACTGGTCAGAATGGCTATCATCAAAAAATCTATGAATAATAAATGCTGGAGAGGGTGTGGAGAAAAGGGAACCCTCCTACACTGCTGGTGGGAATGTAAATTTGTGCAGCCACTATGGAGAACAGTATGGGGGTTCCTTTAAAAACTGAAAATAGATCTACCATATGATCTAGTAATCCCACTCTGGGGTATTTATCTGGAAAAGATGAAAACTCTAATTTGAAAAGATTCATGCACCCCAATGTTCAGAGCAGCACTATTTACAATAACTAAGACATGGAAACAACCCAAGTGCCCATCAACAGATAACTGGTTTAACAAGATGTGGTATATATATATACAATGGAATATTACTCAGCAGTAAAAAAGAATGAAACATTGCCATTTGCAGCAACATGGATGGACCTAGAGAATATCATACTAAGTGAAATAAGTCAGACAGAGAAAGACAAATGTTATATGATATCACTTATATGTAGAATCTAAAAGATAATATAAATGAATCTATATACAAAACAGAAATAGACTAACTGACATAGAAAACAAACTTATGTTTACCAAAGGGGAAAGGGAGGGGAAAAGGAATAAATTAGGAGTATGAAATTAACAAACTACTATACATGAAATAGAAAAGCAACAAGGATTTACTGTACAACACAGGGAACTATATTCAATATCTTGTAATAACCTATAATGGAAAAGAAGCTGAAAAATATATATATACGTAAAACTGAATCACTTTGCTGTACACCTGAAACTAACACAATATTGTAAATCAACTATAGTTCAATAAAAAAATAAAAAATAATTAAAATGCATATCCCATTTTCCTGCCATCCCCTGGGCAGAGGCAGGGCCTCAGGGGCATTCAAGATTTGTCTCCATAACCCACCACCATAGTATTGCTGCTGGAGGTGTAATGGATGTTAGCACTGCTTTACAAGAGGCACTGAAGGCTGCCTTCTTCCACGATGACCTAGCACATGCAATTTGTGAAGGTGCCAATGTCTTAGTGCCAAGCCCATCTTTGAGTGCATCACATCCAACTGTGATGAGCCTATGTATGTCAAGTAGGTGGAGGCCATTTGTGCTGACAAAACTCAACCTCATTGAGGTTCGTGACAATAAGAAACTAGCGGAACGAGTAGGCCTCTGGAATACTGACAGATGGGGGAAACCCTGTAGAAAGGTTGGTTGCAGATGGGTGGTTTTAGTAAAGGACTATGCAAAGAATCCCAAGGACGTCATCAGAGAGTACTTCAAATGCAAAAATATGAATAAAAAACTTGGCTTTTGTTTTTAAAAAATGCATATCCCCAAGCCCACCATGGACCTACTGAATCAGAATTGGTGGGATCTACAGGGCTAACAAACTCCCTGGGTAATTCTACTGCACTCTAAAGTTTGAGAACTTCCATCTGATTGAAGTGACTCTCAGGTATATAATGGCAGCCTGGAGCCAAGCTGGCTACATAAGAACCATGTAGAATTCTGTTTTTGTTTTTAATTATTAACTCTATACTTATTTGGATTTCACTAGTTTTTCCACTAATATCCTTTTCCTGTTCCAGGATCCTATCCAGGATACCACATTACGTCTAATCATCATGTCTCTTTAGTCTTCTCTGGTCTGTGTCTGTTTATTAGCATGTCCTTTTTTTTATGACCTTGATATCTTTGAAGAACGCTGGCCGGGTTATCCTGTAGAATGTTCCTCAATTTGAGTTTGTCTGATGGTTTTCTCATGGTTAGACTAAGGTTACAGGTTTTAGGGGAGAATACTACAGAGGTGAAGTACCATTCTTATCGCACCTTATCAAAGGTACATACTCCCGGCAAGATTTATCACTATTGACGCTAATCTTGATTAGTTGGCCTGGAGGTAGTGTTTGCCAGTTTTCTTCACTGTAAATTACTCCCCTACCCCAACACTATACTCTTTGGAAGAGAGTCCCCCAAAGCATAACCCAAAGGAAGAGGTGGAAATTAAGCTTCCCTTCCTGTAGTGGAGACTATCTACATAAATTATTTGGAATCCCTGGAATTCTTCTGTAAGGGAGATGGGCTTCTTTTTGCCCATTTATTTATTTAATCATTTATGTATACCAATATGGGCTCATGGATACGTACACTCTGGGTTATAATCCAATGCTATGTTATTTATTTTATTGCTTGAGTTTTCCAGCTTTGGCCATTGGAAGCTTTTTCAGATTGGCTCCTGGGTCCCTTTGACATGCCCTACTTTTTTACTTTAGACACTACAAGATGCTCCAAGCCCATCTTGTGTATTCCCCATCCCAGACTAGAACCAGGCATTTCTCCCAGTAGAGTTCTCTTTCTAAAACATGAATTTCTGCCTCCCAACCTTGGAGACGTAAATCCAGTTGGCCTAGAGAGGGAGCCCAAGAATGTTTTTTTTTTTTTTTAATTAGATGAAACTGGGAGCTCCCTAGTGGTCTAGTGGCTAGGATCCAGCACTTTCACTGCTGTGGCCCAGGTTTAATCCCTGGTAGGGGAACTGAGATCCTGCAAGCCTTGCAGCATGGTAAAAAAAAAAAAAATTAATGAAATAGAACATACTCATTGTAAAAACAAATTCAAACAATGCAAAGGGGATATATATATACATATTAAAAGTGAGGGTCTCTCAGTCTTCCTGCCCAAAGGCAACCTATTACCAGTTTCTTATAAACCCTTTCAAAACTAATCTATACATATTTCTGAATATGCATATATGTACATATGTATATATCACTCATATTTTTACAGAAATGATAGTACACTACAACACTCTTGCCCCTTGCTGTTTTCACTTAACAACACATCTTGGAGATTGTTACATGAACACAGATTGACATCATCCTTTTCGAAATGGCAGAGAGCTTCAGTGTATAGCCACGACATAACTTATTTACCCACTGTTTATTGATAAACGTTTAGGGTGTCTCTGAGTTTCGCCATTACAAGCAATGCTACTATGAACTTCCTGTACATACTTTTTCATACATATCTTAAGACATCACTATGCTAAACTCATAGCAGTGAAATCAATGCGTCAAAGGTATATGCCTGTAACATTTTGATAGATACTGACAAACTGCAATTCAAAAAAGGTTATTGCAACATACAGTCCCGCCAACAACATGTGAGAATGACTTTTCTCCACGTTATTGACACAGTATACTATTAAATTTGCCAATCTGATAGTTGAAAATGATATCCAAAGTTTAAATGTTCATGACTTTAATTATGAGTGATATCAATTGTATTTTCATATGTTGATAAGTATTTAGAACTTTTGTATGTGTATAAATGGCCTATTCATACCTTTTGTCCTTTCTTTTCTATTGGGTTATCAATATTTTTCTTATTGATTTGTAAGAGCTCTTTATATATTAAGAAAACAAGTACATTCTTGCTTTCTGTGTTGTACATATTTTTTTAGAATACTGTACATTTTTAAAAAAGTCTCCCAGGTGATTCTGATGACAGCCAGGTTGGGAAACCACTGCTAGGGAATTTATTAATCAGGGTTAATATGTCCCATGTGTGTGCCACCTCCAGGCATAGGTAAGGGTAATTGCTGCCTACCTGGTGCAGTCTGAGGGTAACAAAAATCCCTGTCTGAAATCATCTCAGCTACTAACAGCAGAGATTCCCAGCATTAAACCTACCCTTTGGGGCATAAGGCAGCATTACCAGGAAGCTGAGCAGCACACTGACCCATTACTGTGCAACAGCAAGACTGCCCCTCCCCCCACCATGTCCTGTATCCTGGGACAGTGGAAGACTCCTTTAGCATAACATCACAGGACACAGCCACGGCATTGTCCAGCCACTGCATTGTTAATCAAGCAGTATGAAAGTTCTGATTACCTTATACACAACACATCCTGAGGGCAGACAAGACAGAAGGCTTCTCCCTTTTTCCATCTCCCACTCCCCAGGTCCTGAAGCCATTAAATAGCAAGGTGGAAATGAACAATGCACAGCCCAGCAGAAGAAAGGGACCAAAGGAAGGGCTGTGTGGGAAAGGGGCGGGGGGCAGGATGTCCAGGGGAAAAGGCTCTTCTTCCACAGGGAGGGAACTGCCACCTGGATGCCTAAGGGTCACTGTGAAGCCCCTCTTTAGTGAGAGAACCCCAAGAGGGGCAAGCTGGTGGGAAGGGGCAGCGCCAGAATCCCTGCCCCTTAGTGGCCTCTAGAATAGATTGGAATGTTCTGCTGAATGTAAAATGAAAAGGGCTGTTTTATACATAAATTTGGACCCTGGGTCTGGCTAACTATATCTGCACCACACCCTCCCATCCAAGATGTTTGTGTAGGGTTGTGTTGAGGGCTGACCCAAGCTGAGGAATGAGGGGCACCTTAGATTAAAGCATAGACCAGTGGAATCTGCCTGCCAATGCAGGGGACACGGGTTTGAGCCCTGGTCCAGGAAGATCCCACGTGTCGCGGAGCAACCAAGCCTGTGCGCCACCACAACTACTGAGCCTGCACTCTACAGCTAGTGAGCCACAACTACTGAGCCCACATGCCACAACTACTGAAGCCCACACACCTAGAGCCCATGCTCTGCAACAAGAGAAGCCACCACAATGAGAAGCCCGCGCACCACAACAAAGAGTAACCCCTGCTCGCCGCAACTAGAGAAAGCCTGTGCACAGCAATGAAGACCCAATGCAGCCAAAAATAAATAAATTAATTAAAAAAAAAAAAAGTACAGACCAGGGCTCTCAAAGTACCGTCCTAGGACCAGAAGCATCAGCATAACCTGGGAGCTCATTAGAAATGCAAATTCTGAGATCCCACCCCAGACCCACTAAATCAGAAACTCTGGGGATGGGGCCTAACAGCCCATACTGTAATAAGCCCTGCAGGTGATTCTAAAGCTAAAGTCTGAGAACCACTGCTCTCGGTCAGAGCCACTGCCATCTGCCATGGCATCCAAGGTAGCAGAGTGGAGCCTGTAAGCAAAAAGAATGCACCAAGGGCAGTAGGGGCACTCAGATATTCTCTCTGCAGTAGAGACACACAGTTACAACCACCATCCGGACCCTAAAACTTCCGGGTGAGTGTTTGTTGGGAATGTTTTCCCCAGAGAGTTGGCACCAGAGTGCCATGTACATTTCCCAGATGGGTTTCTGAACAAGAACCTCCTGCAGGAGGTTCCCAGCCCTGAGAACCAGAACTGTGGTTTGTCTACAGGCAAGGAATTCTTAAAGATCTGCCCCCATCTGCAGAGGTGGAGTTTTTAAGGAGAACTGCATTACTGTAGGGGTAGGGAGGCTATTCATCTTGTCTGCTTATAAGCAGGGTGAGGGCTCTGCGTGTCACTCCCATGTCACTTCACTTCTTTGAATTTCAGAGGTGAGCTAACAGGGCTTTATTTACGCAATCCCAAAACACTTCGTCTTGGCAAAATTAAAGAACAAGAATATATATATTTTTGATAGATTTTTTTCATGGCTCCAAAATAATTTGGATCCTGGATCATTATTTCAGCTGTCTCTGTCAGCAAGTAACCTTAATGAGTACAATCTTGTAATTTATCGCCAAGTCACATTTTTTGGCAAATATTTTCCTATAAAATATTTAAGGCTCCATCTGACTTTGGGTCTTTTGAAGAGATTATGTTTCCGCTAAATGTCTGATGCATCCTCTAGGGTTTTGGCCACAGCGTTGCTAATGTAAATGCTGCTGACGGAAAGCTCTGTGCTCCGGGGTGCTGGCAGCTTGTCACCCCACTTAACAGACCTCTGTGTCCACTGGAAAAGGTGCAGTGGATTGAAAATTTTTCAGAATTATTTTTCAATTACATTCCCTCTATTTTTTTTTCCTTTGCTAGAAGTAAAATGAAAAAACTCTAAATACCAACATGATTGTTTTAAGAAATGTTTAGTTTAGGGGACTTCCCTGGCAGTCCAGTGATTAAGACTTCCCCTTCCAATGCAGGGGGGTGTGGGTTCGATCCCTGGTCAAGGAGCTAAGATCCCACATGCCTTGTGGTCAAAAAACCAAAGCATATAAAATAGAAGCAATATTGTAACAAATTCAACAAAGACTTTAAAAATGGTCCACATCAAGAAAAAGAAATGTTTAGTTTAAAAAGCCATTTTAGTCCCAAGCCTGAGGTCGAGAGGCAAGAAGACGCTGTGTGGGCCCTGAATGGGAAGGTTCTGTCCCTTCAGGGATGTTGGGTGAAACCCTGAGGCCTTCCCGCAAGAGGCAACAAAGGCTGGATGTGCAGCAGGCCGGACACTGCGTGGTCCCTAAGAGGGGGGAAAACTGACTTCACAGTCCTGTAACACTAAACTGGTTTCTCTAAATTCCCTGCTCCAGGCTGAGGGAAGCTCATTCTGAGGACTGGGATGCTGGCATTTCCACTGGCAGGAGCTGGGCTTCCGAAGTCTCAAGTTTCCCAGAATGATCTGACTTATTGACATTACATTTCAGGAGGCAAACTGAGAGCTCTTGAGAAGCTGTGCTTATTTTTTTAGGGTTTCAGCAGCTTTTACACACACTCACACATACCCACACATACACAAACCTTTCTGCAAAGAGAACATTGTATTTATATATTTTAACAAGTCTCCCTGGTCTCTCTGCCACGCATTTTAAATTTAGATGTTGTGGAGGTTAAAAAAAAAGTCAACCTCTGGATATCCTGCAGTTGTGCAGACTCTTAACCCGAGGGCTGTAACACCCCTGAAATAACATGCCAATTGTACACTTTCATCACCAGAGTCGAGAGCACACAGCATTCATCAAAAGGCCAAAGAGTTTTAAGGTGTTTAAGAACCTCAGCAAGTTGTTAAAGTTTAGATGCCATGGCAATGATTAATTTCTGTTGCCTGCAGGTGAATATTCCTGAAGGACGATGGTCAAAGTTATTCACCAATGTCTCCCCATCTAGAACAATACAACATACACATATATCCAGAATCAGACTCATAAGCCATATTTTTCTTTTCTGAGAAAAAAGAATCTTTATAATATGGAATAGTATTCTTATACCCCAACCATAATCCTAAATTCAGTTATTAATATTTTTCCCTTAAGGCTTCAAGGGTTTTTTTTAAATTAAAAGAGAAAAAACATTAGAGATAGAATTTGGTTCCCAGTTAAATTCCTCTTTCTAAAAGTAACTGCATTGATGAATTTAGCATGTATCCCTTCAGCCCACTCTTCAAAATTTGTTCATCAATATAGCCCTGAACAATACATAGCATTCCTTTTATATTTTAAATGGCATCATCCTGAATGCATCAGTCTGCAACGTATTTTCCTCCCTTAAGACTACACTTTGACATCTGTCCATATTGACATATGAAAATCTAGTTCATGTCTTTGCATTTGCTATTTTGTACTTTAACATTTAAATGCACCACATTTTATTTATTCATCATTGATGGATACTCAGGTTGTTTTTAATTTCTTGGTCTCATAAACAATGCAGCAATGCATCTCCTTGAACGAGTCTCCTTGTGAGAATGTCTTTCTAGGGTGGAGACCTAGAAGCAGAACTGTTGAACCATAGGGTATGTGCGTCTTTGATTTAATAAAATACTTCCCAATGGGTCTCCAAAGTGCAGTATAGCAATTTCACTCCTCCAGCAGCCTCTGAGATTGCAGGATGATTTTCCACTGGGCTCAGATGGGAATGTACCTGGTCTGAGACCTCCTGCCCCATTCCATCTTTCTGTGTTCAGGTTTCTCCAAGCATGGAGATGAGAGCCCTCCAAATAAAGGCTTTTGGGGGAAATCCTTCTTAAACAGTTTCTATCCATGAGGCTCTGCTAACTTGCCGTGGCCTATACCATGGGGTTGTGCCCCTCCTTTGTTTGTTTCGACGCTTAGCTTTTATTTCTCCTGACTTGATAAGACAACTGGAAACTCTTCATCTGCTCATACTTGTGCCCTAAACTGACATGACCCAGGGGCCTGACACTGACCAGAGAGGGACCCAGTATCATATTAGTTTGACCTCAGGTTACCTAAGGTCAATATCGCTGCTTGGTTTGGATTGTCCATTCATTGCACCAGTATTTAGCAAGCACCTGGGTGAGGGGCACAAAGATAAACAAGACAATGCCCTACAGCAGTAACTGTCATCCGCAGGGCATGTACTAGCAGCTTAGGTTCTTATCTCAACCAGTCCTTCCAGCAGGCCTATGAAGTAGGTATTACTATTATCTCCTTTTTACAGGGCAAGAAACTGAGGCTCTGAGTTCAAGGTGCCCTCTCGTGCCCAGGCACAGCTAGGATTCCAGTCCACAACTCTTTGTCTTCAGGAGCTCTCTGTGGAGCTGGAGTGAGAGGTCACTTTGGTTAAGGGGAAGAGAGGAGAAGGTAGAAAGGAAGTGTCATTGGAATGGGGCTAGAAGGATGTTTCAAACTTTAATGGGAAAGGATGGTGGGAAGGATAGAGGATGCACAAACGCATGAGGTGGGAAAGAGAAGAAAGCGTTTGGGGAATGGGGAACAGCTGGAGTAGAGGAAACTGGAGGAGTGGAGTGGGACATAAACCAGGAAAACAAGTTGGGACTTGATCAGAGTAGAGAGGATGAGTCACTGGAGGCTTGAGCTACAGAGTGATGTGATCGGAGCCGGAAGCAATAAAGAGAATAGAATTGTGGGGAAGTGCAGGGACACTGGGAGAGGAGCTGAGAGGAGAGGGAGATGCTGAGGACTCGCATGCTCACATCCATTCTAACCAGCACCACTAAGGCTGGGAAGCTGGAAAATACAACTCACACACTTCTTTGTAGCTAGACTTCTAGATAAGGATCCATTTTGCTGCCGTGGATGACACAGAGTCAACATGGTGCCACGGTCACTTGCTTCTTGATTGGAGGACTTCTGTAGTGAAAGAACTCACTTTCTAATTCTTTTTTTTTTTTCAGTACGCGGGCCTCTCACTGTTGTGGCCTCTCCCATTGCGGAGCACAGGCTCTGGATGCGCAGACTCAGTGGCCATGGCTCACGGGCCCAGCCACTCCGAGGCATGTGGGATCTTCCCGGACTGAGGCATGAACCCGTGTCCCCTGCATCGGCAGGCGGACTCTCAACAATTGTGCCACCAGGGAAGCCCTCACTTTCTAATTCTTGACAGATAGGAGGATTCCAAGAGTTGGGTGTTGTTCCTGGAAGCTCTGTTTCTAATGTCTTCTTTAGGTTTTTCAACAAGTTGTTAGCCAACTAAACCTGAGTTCTGCTCAAACTAGCTTAAATGGCTTCTATGTCTGCAAATAAATCCTAAATAAGAAGGCAATAGCTTGGGTGGAAACAACAGGGCTGGAAAGAAGAGGGACTGGGTGCACACATTTCAGAAGCAGAAATGGGCAGGATGGGGTAGATCTTGGGGTTTGGGATGGAGGAAATTGTCAAAGTTGATGCTCAGGTCTTACATAATTATGATGTGGGCAGTGATTGGGGTTATTAATGGCCACAAACATTGGATTTTGAGAAGCTGACTTTAACCTAGAACTTTGGGGAAGACCTAAATTTGGGGAAGTGGGAAGAAGAGTCAGTTATGATGCAATTACCAGTTTAGAAGCCTCTTTCCACTGGAAGCTGGAGTTCTATGAGGTCAGAATCTTTGCTAGCTTGTTCACTATCATAAACTCTAGGCCTGGCTCAGTGCTAGAAATATTGTGGATACTCAAGAAATATTTGTTGAGTAGTGAAGTTAGGGGTCCAAGGTGAAAGAATAACTATGAAAGGAAAACATTTTTAGAGTAAGAGGGTAGGAAATAATGTAGGAGGGATAAAAGATGTTGAGAAGTAAGAAAAAGACTACCAGATATGACAATTGGGCATGCATAAAACAGGACATTTTAAAAGCTTTTCTAAAAATAAGCTTTTTTAAAAAAATTGAAGGAAAACATACATGCAGAAAGCACAGGTCATCCATGTGTAGCTTAATGAATTACCACAGATTGTAATCACCTTCCAGATCAAAAACCAGAATATTCCCAGCATATCCAAAGCCTCCTTCATAATCCCTCTCTGTCATTAACCTTCACTATAAGGGAAACCACTATCCTGGCTTCTAACATCATAGGTTAGTTTTGCCCATTTTGAGCTTTATATAGAGGCATACACTATACATTCAGTTGTGTCTGGCTTCTTTTGCTCAAAATTATATTTGTGAAATTCATCTGTGTTGTTGCATGTGGCAGTAGTTTGTTCATTTTCATTGCTGTATAGTATTCCACAGAGTGACTGCACCAAATGGTTTATCTGTTTTACTGTTGGTGGACATTTAGCTTGCTTCCTGCTTTTGACTATTAATAAAGCAACTGTAAACATTCTTATATAAATCTTTTGGAATACCTACCTATACATTTATATTAGGTACGTATCTAGCAGTGAAATTGCTGGAATATAGGGTCTGAATATATTCAGTTTTAGTAAACACCATCAAAATGTTTTCCAAAGTGGATGAATTAATTTATACAGTCAGCCCTCCGTATACAAATACAGATTTTGGTATCCACAGGGCTCCTGGAACCAATCCCCTGCAGATACTGAGGGACAACTGTCCTCCATCCAACAACTGTACTTTAAAATTGTTATTTTCTCCAAAAGGGATTAGTGCTTTTCATGTTCTGTTTAAGAAATCTCACCTAACTTAAAATCATGGAGATAGTCTTCTATTTTATATTTTAGAAGAATTATTGTTTTGTCTTTCACATTTAGATCTATAACATGCTTAGAGTTGATATTTACATATGTTTTGAGATAGGGGGTCAAGATTAATATTTATTCCATTTGGACATCCAATTGGCCCAACATCATTTACCTGAGAAGATTTCCTTTCCGCACTGTTCTGCAGAACCATCTCTATCATATATTATATGTATATGTGTGAATCTGATTATGGGCTATCTGTTCTAAAATTGTGACCCTGCCGTTAACCCAGGTGTTATAACTTTTCCCTCTTGATATTTTTCATTCTCTGTTCCAAGAAGCAGGTATTAGTAATCAGTCATTTTTCCAATTTGCAATAAATACTGAGATTTATAATAAATGTGCTGGATTGTTCTACTGGGAGTTGTGTTTCCTAGAATTCTTTTCTCTGTATGATTCTGGGTTGAGTTAGCCAAAAGTGAAGTTGTGAGAGATTTAGGAAGCAGGAATGAAGCAGGCACCATTATGGTCTAAAAGTCATCAATGCTGAGAGGTAGTGAGAGCCAGCCTAGATGTGCCAGCAGGCTCCTGTGTGCCCTCACTCTTCCCCACTCTGCATCCAGCTCTCCTTCCTGTCTGCAGGCTCTGCCAATAGCAGCACCCCCAGGCCTGCCGGCAGATGCTGTGCTGTGAACACACAGAGCTGTCGTCATGAAGATCCAACAATCCTCCTTAGACTTCCTCTCTAGTTCACGCCCCCCACCCCATCCTACTCCAGCAGCTGGACATGCCTGGGCTCCAGATTTCCCTGTAAGCCAGGGCTGGTTAGTGACTTCCTCTGATTCTTCAACTCCCCTTTCCAGACCTTTACTTCCCCAGCTCTTCCCAAAATTGTGTAAGGTCCA
Source organism: Neophocaena asiaeorientalis asiaeorientalis (assembly GCF_003031525.2). Taxonomy (NCBI): domain Eukaryota; kingdom Metazoa; phylum Chordata; class Mammalia; order Artiodactyla; family Phocoenidae; genus Neophocaena; species Neophocaena asiaeorientalis. Next base: position 616,418 of record NW_020174423.1, on the reverse strand, counting down.
TTTCCTATAATAAATTCCTTATCCCATAGCTCATAGTGATTTTGCTTCCCTGATAGAACCCTGATTGAGCCACACATGTTGAAATAATCAACACAACATACCAGAGGCAAGCCCTAAATTTGCATTTGGTAAAAATCTGCAACTGATGAAAAACTGACTGAAGAATTGCATGATGGGATTCTGGGCTGACAACACTGGCAACGTGACTACATTGCTGATTTTGAATTTAAGATCTTGAAGCTGGCTAATTGACCTCTTTGCTCGTCCTTCCTCCACCTCATCCCTAGCTGCCTTGGATCATTCTCTTTCTATATTCCCACGTCTACCTTTCCCTCCAGATTGTAAACTCATTCAGGGGCTCGTCATATTCCTCTTTGCCTGAAGGAAAGTGTAAACCCAACATCACAAGGATGCCAGGAGGGAGTGACTGGAGGGGAGAGCTCAGAGTCGAGGTGCTGGCACTTAACTTGGGCCTAAGTGTATGAACAGGACCTTGATGGGCAGGAAGAGAGGGAACAAGTAACAACAGGTAACATTTATCTGCGGATTATGTGCCAAGGACTGTGCTAATAAGGGCTTTATGCATCAACTTACTCATTTTCATGTTGCCTGGATGAAGCCAGTGCTATCACAACCTCATTTATAGGTGGGGAAACTGGGAATCAGGGTAACTAGAAAATGAACCCATCACCACATTTCCCTACTAATATCCAGATATAAACTAGGGATGGGGTTGATTTGTCTTAGAATTTAAGAAGAGCCCTTCCTTAGGAGTGGTAATTGCAAAACCTTGGTGTGGTCCTTGAATACATAAGGGAGGCCTCGAAAATGGGAGTGGGGAGAGAGAGAGAGAGAGAGAGAGAGAGAGGGAGAGGGAGAGGGAGAGGGAGAGGGAGAGAGGCGGGGGCGGGGGGCGGGGAGGTGGTGCTTTTTGTGTTGTTGCTTTATTGTTCCTCCTGAGAGAGACAGAAAAGAAGAAAGAAAGAAGATGGAGAGGAGGTTACATAACCAGGCACAAAGCAAAATAAATGGCTGATGAGTGTTTTTAAGAATATGACCAAGGAGGCCATAAAGGATGGCTAATGTTTACTTTTAACTTGTCTGATTTTCTGAATTTCTCCATCTTCCTGAATTTTTAGTGAAAATAAAGTCGCCATACACACAAAGAATGTGTCAGTGTGAATCTGTAGGAAATAGGGAAATGGCTGAGTCTCGAGTTTGGGTTATACGATACTGTGAGCTGCTCCCTAAACTGAACTAATTCACGGAAGCAGAAGGTCAGAATAAGAGGTAACTCAGAACTTAGGTCCCCCAGGAACTTGCAGAAATTTTAGAGAAGGCTCTGGGCTTTCCAAAGTGTGTGGAATGAGGCATTTGGGACAATCTTCTCTGGATCTTAAGGGGCAAAAGGCTGTGTTTGATGCTTCCATCCTTTAAGGAACTGGATGAGTGTACTGAGCCCGAAGGCAGGAGCTATGAGCTGAATTTGGGGAAGGGCTGGTAGTAAGATGAGGCTGGAGGGTGGAGCTAGGGTGGACTGCTGTAGGGGGTCAAGATGGTAAAGATACAGCCCCCATTCTCATCAACTGATCAAATAACATCAACATCTATCTGGGGGCTCAAAATGTACAGATAAAATTAGGGGAAAGTAACACGAGCTAGTGTCTCATTCAGTGGGTGGTCGATCACTTTCAAAGTCTACTCACCATTTAGTTGTGTTGAATGACACTTGGTAGTGAAACTTTTGAAAACAGGCAAGAGGATGTGTAAGAACACTAGCTTTGATGTGTGTATACAGCATGGACAAATGCACCAGCCATCTGCCGTCTTCCCCCACATTCCCCCCAAATCCCACCCTGGGAACTGCCCCCTCTGCCTTCCTGAAGCTTGATCAAATTAGTAAGGAACAAGGAAATTCAGGACCTTTTGATCAGGGACTTCATTATTTGAAAATATTTTTACCTTTTGGAATTTTCTAGAACTAGATCCTAACTAATCTCTTAGTGTTAATGGTCTCCAATCAATGACCAAGTCAACACATGTTTATTGAGCATACACCATGGCAGGCACTGGAGTTCCAGGGAGAACCAAGACCTAGACTCACCCTTGATGGTCACAGTGACTTTCAAGAACACAGGCATGACTTCTAAATATTCAGTGAGCTGGCGAAATAGAGTCTTGGAGAAACATTCAACGTTCAAGCTTCATAATGCTCTCTCCTCCGCTTAACCCGCTTCCTTTTGGTGCCTCTACTTGTCAAAAGGGTTTTTGTTAAATATTAAAATATCAGGGATGTTCTTTCTTTTAAGAGATTTCTCAACAGGGCTTTATGTTTCTCAAAAGAACAGAGATGTCCAAATCCAGCACCTACATAGAACAGAACGATGGGCACACTCATGTTGACAGAATGTCTGAGGTTGAGTGACATTAAATTTATTTTTCAGGCTTAATTAAGCCTGAAGCCCACAAACCTAAGCCACCATTTATTACAGAAGAGGAAAGCAAGCGACTTGAAATAATGAAGAAAAACCGCAAAACAGCATCTTAGGATTTTGTCAGAAAACACTGAATCCTCCTATAAAAAACAAGACAACAGGCCCCAAATGGAGTCACTTATGCTAAGTCCCACGTCACCAAATGGAGACTTAACTTAATGGCAGTTTTGGCTCTCCCAGAAAGGGAATCTTAAACCAGTCAATCAGGAATCATCATCACAAGTCAGGCAGTATCCTGATAGAGCCCTGCTTTCCCCTAAAGGAAAGTGACCTTGCAATAGCCAACCCGATGTTTTGTCTAGTGTGACTTCCTTGTTCCTGCTCTCTTCCTCCTATAAAAGTCTTTCATTCTGTACAGCGCCTCAGAGCTCCTTTCCATCTGCTAGGGGAGATGCTGCCCGTTTCATGAACAAGGCCAATAAGATCTTTCAAGTTTACTCTGTTGAATTTTATTTTTTAACACTCCAAAGACAGCCAATAGCAAAATTAACCCCAAAGACCTAATACCTATCCTTCTACTGCAGTAGAGTGGCTAAGACCATCTCCCCTGGCCTGAGGCTGCCTTTGGAAATCCAGCGGGCCCTGCCCCTCCCACGTGAAGCGCTCTCCTGCCTTGTGCTCAGTACCAGCTCCACAGTGGGGACCACCAGCTGGGCTCTATTTCTTCAGATTGTCTCCCTTTCCAGCCTCATAGAAATATCATTGCCTTTTCTGAGATTTCTGAGAATTCCCAGGGGCCTCATGGTCTCCAGCATGAGCTCCTAGAACAGGGTAAATTCACAGATCCGCTTGCTGCCCTCAGGCCTGGTCCCTGCTTAGACTATCAACCAGACCTGAAACTCTGCCCGTCTCCATAACTGCCACTGAAAGCGTCTCACACAAGGGAGTGTGTGTGTGTGTGTGTGTGAGTGTGTGTGCGTGTGTGTGTGTGTGTGTGTGTGTGTGTGTGAGAGAGAGAGAGAGAGAGAGAGTCTGTGGGTGGCTTGGTAAAATGGAGGGGTCTAACTCTAACGCTCCCCCTGCATTACATCACACATAACGTCGGCGAGACCTGTCCCCACAAGTCTTCCAGGTGTCCTGCGTGCCAGGCACATGCTCCCTGTCTTCTCTCACTTCCCTTCTTGCCTTCCGCCCTTCCTCTGATCTACAGTTCAAATTCTTCCCATTTGTTTATGTGGAACAATGTAGCTCTCCTCAGCCCATGCCCATGGACTCAACACCAGGCCTCCCTCTGCACAGCTAAGGACTTGGCTTACACAGCCAGTTAAGCACTTAGTCAGAGGCCGGCTTCCTCCCGTGGACCCAGTGGTGTGGTAGTTTCCAACTGTGTCCACAGATTCTCTGACACCTCTCCTTCCGGAGGCGAGCACCTAATTCCCCTCCCCGGTAGTGGGAGCTGAACTTAGTGACTCACTTGCCACAGATGAAATGTGGCAGAAGGGACATGTGATTTCCCAGGTGAGCACGTAAAAGGTGCTACGGCTTCCCCTCCCTCTCAGATCACATGCACTGGGGCAAGCCAGCTGCCATGTCACAAGGACACTCAAGAGAAGCTCCTCTCTTCTCTTCCTCCATTGCTAGTTCTTCCCACCAGACACAGTTTAGGGTCAGAGTGCAAAGTGTGGTAGAGTTTGGGGCCGGGGGGAGGTGCTGGGTCACAGCAGAGGAGTAGGAAGAACAATCAATACCAAGGTGACCAAGTGCAGGGGAGCAGGGCATAGGCTCTGGAGTCACAAAAACCTGGGTTTGAGTCCCAGCTCTACCTTTTATTACAAGCCCCTTTAAGCTTCTGAAGCATCAGGGTGCTCATCTGTAAAATGGGGCATTATCTCCTTCAGAAAGACGCTCTGAGGAGTAAGTAGACGGAGGCACAGTTAGGCTGGGTGTGAGGCCTGGCCCAATGTAAGCACTCCTTGGTAGTAGTAATTGTGATGGTGCTGAGTATTGGTTGAGCACCTACTATGGGTGCATCAGGCTCTGTGGTAGCTGCATTACACACATTATCATATCATTATTGATATGATATGATATCTTAATCTTCACACACCAACTCAATAAGGTTGATAAATTGTAGTGGTTGAATAGTATCTCCCCAAAAAGATATGTCCAAATCAGAATCCCAGATACCTGTGAATGGCGTGACCTTATTTGGATATAGGGTCTTTGCAGATGTAATTAAGTTAGGGATCTTGGAATGAGATCAGTTTCAATTTAGACTAGGCCCTAAATTTCATGATGGGGGTCCTTACAAGAGAAAGGAGAAGGACATTTGAGCCCAGAGGAGGGAAGAAGGCCACGTGAAGATGGGGGCAGAGGTGGGAGTTATGGTGCCACAAGCCAAGGAAGGCCAGAGCTGGAAGTTTTCTCCCCTGGAGCCTCTGGAGGGAAGCACGGACTTGCTGACACCTCAAGTCTGGACTTCTGGCTTCTATGATTATGAAGAGAATGAATTCCTATTGTTTTAGGCCAAGTTTGTGGTCATTTGTTACAGCAGCCCTGGGAAACTAATACATATGTTTTTATCCCCACTTTACAGATGAGGAAATGAAAGTGAACTAACTTGCTTAGGGTCTGTTTTTATGCAAAGCACTGATTTACGCTAGATAAACATGAAGCTACTGAGTGCCTATAAGAGAAAGGATCAGGAACAAACAGAGGAAAATTAGGACAAACGTGTAGCTCCATGCCTCCACTGGAGGAAAGGAAAAGGAGTCCACATCATTTCACTTAATGTGTGACTTCTCACAAATACCAGAGCTCGTTTAATTAGGTCAGAAAAAACCCTCCTGGAAGGAGAAAGCTAGCAAAACAGAACACAGGGTGACATGTAAAACAGCTCAGCACAAATCTGTGGAAGAGACCAGACCAGCCAGAACCAGCGCTGAAGACTGATGATTAGACCCTTGGGAGACTTTGAGCAGATTAAATTAATAGAGCAATTAGGGGCAAGGAAGCAGGCTAAGCCTCTTAAAATCTAGGAATTGATGGAGAAAATTTCAGGACAACTTGGTTTGTAGGAAAGACTCAGGTCGCAAACTTTAATTTCTCTTTGGTTCCTTTTTAAGATGCTGAAATGGCAGGTCTAAAGAGCAAGAAATAATCACAGATTTCGTCTAAAGTGAAAACAGCAGGGAATCATTAACTTTTAAGGTCTACTCATTTCCCAAGGAGCCAAGGAGCCCTGCCTGATCTTGAGGGTTTAATCCACTTACACACAGGGGAAAGATTTCTGTGAACCTACACCATTATCATCCCAAGAGGCTTCTCTTGCCTTTCTTCTGAAAAAAAAATTTGCACTTTCCATAGCTGCAAAAATAAATGCTCAAAGTACAAAACTTGGAAAACTTGAAAAGGCACAAAGAAAATAAAGGGAAAAAATAAGCACCATAATCCCACCTCCAACATATTAAAATATTTTCTTCTGGTATTTTATATATAGTTACAGATATAAATATATAATTCAAGACCAAGCGGACTGTAGCTGCTCCTGCATGTCCATGGGAGGGGCGGGGTGCGTGCATAATGCATATTTATGGAGAAAAAAACAGCTAACATTTAATAGTATTTACTTTGTGCCAAACATAATTCTAAGCACTTTGTACATATTAACTCTAAGAAATTTTGCCTACCACCAAGTCCAAAGATAATCTTCTGTATTTAACTCATTTGATTCTCAACGACCCTCCTCAATGGTAGTGTCACCCCCATTCTGTATATAAGGAAACTGAGGCTCGTGAAGATCAGTGTCCCAAACCACACAGCTGGTGAGCGGCGGAGCGGGGTTCGTCCCAGCCTACTCGGGAAGCAACCATTCACTGCTGCCTTCCTCTTAGAGACCGGGAGGTGGGAGGGACTCACGGTTCAGAGATTCCCCTCGTTGATCTCTTTTGTCCCAGACTGACGTCTGCCAGTCATCAAGAAGAGGTTCGTAATCTTGGGGTGGGGAGCACGTGTTAAGGAAGGAGTGAGGGAAACTGAAGCAAGGAGAGCCTAGAGTGGGGGCGAGCCCTGCCCTGGCGCCGCCCTACAGGTGGGCAGCCCCACGCCCACCGCCACGCCCACCCCGCCCAAGGCCTGGGTCGGTCCCTCAGAGCCTGGGGCGGGTAGCCTGAGATGCTTGCAGTAGGAGAGTTAGTCACGCAGCACTCTGAACGTTAAGAAAAGTCTGCCACACACGTTTGCCCAGGGCAGCAGCTGGTTTTGGAGAAATTCAGGGAAATGACTGAATCCCACGTCTGAGTTGGGGCAGTGGAGGGGGGAAGGGGGAAGAGAAGCCTCAGCGCGTTGAGAGGCCGCAGGCAGCAGTGAGCCCCTGGGAATCTGGATAAATCTTGAACAAGACATTGTACATTGTACTCTCTATAAACACGGACCAGAGGATACGACCAATTCTATCTCAAGCCGAAAGGGCTGAATGATCTCAGCCGACATCTGGAAGAGAGAGAGAAATTTACACATGCATATACATACATGCTCTCTATAACGTGTATTATGTGTTGTATGTTATATATTATGTATACGACACAAAACGTGTACGAGTAGATATGTAAATAATTCTTTACAAAAAGTGACATTATCATACATAATGTAATAAATCTATAATATACAGTATATATTATATGACATGATTACATTATGTAACATACATATTATATGACAAGTACACAACAAAATATACACATTTTATATATAAGATCTACAAGCACACACTGATATAATTTTTATTAAAATGTAGTATTACATGTGGTTTTTGGGTTTTTTTGATGTGGACCATTTTTAAAGTCTTTATTGAATTCGTTACAATATTGCTGCTGTTTTATGTTTTTGGTTTTTTGGCCACAAAGCATGTGGGATCTTAGCTCCCTGACCAGGGATCGAATCCGCACCCCCTGCACTGGAAGGCAAAGTCCTAACCACTGGACATCCAGGGAAGTCCCAAAATGTAATATTACATGTGGTTTTAACCTTCTTTCCCATTAAAATTTTTTTATAAAAATGGGACATTATTATATATACAATTTTGTGGGATTTTTACTTAGAAATATACTGTGAATATTTTATCATCTTAGTAATATTCTTTTACAATATGATTGTTAATATATTTTTATATTCTATGTGGAGCATCAATATTTGCTTAACCAGTCTCCAATTTATTTGGTTATTTGGGCTTTTTTGAGTTTTTGTTATTATAAATAATGCCGTTAATGAACTTCTTATAAATAGATCTCTGATTTGACACGTAGTGCCGGCACCAGTCAAGGCCTGACAAGAAACAGGTGGCATGCTAAAACTGAGTAATTGAGGGACGTCTAATAAAAGGACAACATACAAATGTGTGAAACCAGCCACGGATGGTGCAGTGCTGGGGGCTACTACCACCCCTAGACTGGAGGGGGCAGGGAAGGAGCAGTTATCAGAACCTGCAGAGGTTGGTGTTTGGGGAGGGTCACCTGGTAGGAGGTGTGGCCTTTGGTGCAGAGATGCAGCAAGCCCAGGTAGCACAGGAAGCCAAAGAAACAGTAACCTCACCCTCTTCCCATCCTCCCAGCTCCTTCCCATGACTCTCATTAGCAGGACCCAGCCACATGCCAGAGGCCAGTCCACACAGCTCAGGCCCCAGGGGCACAGAGGGATGGAGAAGAGTAGACAGTGGATCTGGAGAAGCAAACTGAGGCTAATGCACCATAAAGAAATATGTTAATTTCATACCCAATAGCAGTGTAAAAAGGCACCTATTTCTCTATAATACCCATGTAGGTACTGGGCATTACCACTTGTAGGGGGCTGAATAATGGCTCTCAAGAATATCAGATCCAAATCCCTGGAACTTCTAAGTGTTACCTTACATAGAAGAAAGGTCTTTGCAGATGTGATTATGTTAAGGATCTTGAAATGGGGAGGTTATCCTGGATTATCCAAGTGGGCATCATGAGTGTCCTTACAAGAGAAGGGCAGAGGGAGATTTGACACAGAGCAGAGATTGGAGTCATGTGGCCACAAGCCAAGGAATGCCAATGGCCATCAGAAACCGGAAAAGGCAAGGAGTGGATTCTCCCCTAGAGCCTCCAGAGTGAGTGTGGCCCTGCTGGCACTTTGACTTCAACCCACTGAATAAACTGAGTTGGTGATAAATTTTTACAGCAGTCATGGAAAACTAATACACCACTTTTTTCAATCTGTGCTAGTCATGGGGTTAGGGAGTAGGAGAATGTTTCATTATTGCTTCACTTTCTATTTCTCTTGTTGCTTGTGAGGTCAAATACTTTTTTATGTTTAGTTTTCTTTTGTAGAATCGCCTTTGTCCATGGCAGGGGTGAGGGTGGCAGTAGGATTCATCTTTTTCTGGTTGGTTTGTGGAGTGTTTTATACCATAAGCTACCAACTGCTGGTTTGTTTCCCAAACATTTTAGTAGGTTTGTTACTTTTTATAGGTGGCTTTGGTGTTTTGATACAATGGAACTTAAAATTTTTATGTGGTCAAACCTTTTAATCTTTGCCTATTTTTTTTTAAAGAATGCCTACTCTTACCACTTTTTTATCATTTTATTTATTTAGTTAATTAGTTAGTTACACCATGTCTTAGTTGCGGCAGGAGGGCTCCTTAGTTGCAGCATGTGGGCTCCTTAGTTGTGGCATGCAAACTCTTAGTTGTGCCATGCAGGTGGAATCTAGTTCCCTGACCAGGGGTCGAACCCGGGCCCCCTGCATTGGGAGCGCAGAGTCTTATCCACTGTGCCACCAGGGAAGTCCCTGCCTATATGTTTTAGAATGATGCCGATTTCAACATGATTACATAAATAGGACTTATAGTCTATTTTACAGTTTCTTTTTAACCTCTAATTTTTATCTTCCAACTAACTAGTACTGGTCACCTAACAACTGATAGTGGTAAAAAAAAATATGTGTAGAGCAGAAAAAGAAGTATTAGTCAGAAAAGCTTACAAAGCTTGCAAAAATGGAGGGGATAAAAAACATATGGTTCTTCACTGTATTATGTATCAGCAGGTAGTTGGCAGAAAATACTTGAATCTATCATGTATTATTGAACCAGTACCGTTATTTGTTGCTGTGGACTTAACCATTGTCAGTTCTGCGAATTTTTGTCCCAAACAGAAGCTAAATATCCTGGCTTTCACTACTATACCACACTTCTGTGGCTTAGCAGTGGTAAAGCTTTATTGCAACTTTTTTTTTTTTGGCCACACTGCGAGGCATGTAGAATCTTAGTTGCCCTACCAGGAATTGAACCCGTGCCCCCTGCAGTGGAAGCTCGGAGTCTTACTCGACCGCCAGGGAAGTCCCTTTATTGCAACTTTTGAACTTGGGCCTGAGATTGAAATTTTTCTGGATGAGAACTTTCCTTTATTATTTTTATTTATTTATTTATGTATTTATTTATTAAGCAGTCATTATTATTGAACGTTGAATAGCTTTGAAAATTAATTTCTGCAGACTTGATGATGCTTCTTAATGAATTCAATCTAAAATTAAAAGACAAAACAGTGTTTACTGCAAAACTTATGTACTGCAATGAGGTCATCTTGATGGTAACTAACAGTACTTGGATCACAAGTAATGTCAGACTGCTTTATACAGTTTCTATGTTTTCAAAAATTAAAGTGAGACATGACATCTCCATTGCCACACAAATTTTCAGTGGGTATATTTATACATTCAGCTCATACTATAGTTCCAGCAGCATTTTTTGAACGTCCATGCAAGGATAAAGGGAATTTCCATATTTCAAAATCCATTTATCTGCAATTGAGGAGCTTCCACATAATCTTCAATTGGAAGTGATTAATCTGCATTATAACAACATGCTCAAAGGCAAATAAGAATGGAACAAACAGAATTCTAAAAATGCCTTCCAAACAGTGAATATGCTCAATTAAAATTGTATGCTTCAAAACTGCTATCAGTATTTGGTAGCACCTAGCTGTGTGAAAAGACATTTTCAAAGATAAAATACATAAAATCCCATTACAGATCAGTAATAACAGATAAACATTTGCAATAGATTTCTATGTCCACTATTGGGAACACTAACTTTGAACCCCCATTAAGCAAAATGTTATCCTCTCCCAAAACAGAATTCCATTCTTACCATTAGTAAACCTATGTCACAAAAAAATTGTATTCATTTATTATCATTGTTTTGTTGTATTATTACATTTTGAATTTTGTCAGTAAGAATTTTATGGCAATTTGTATTCTCTCTTGTTGTATAAGTGCCTAGATAATATTTTCAATTTTACCTCTTGGCCTACAAAGCCCATAATATTTACTACCTAGTTCTTAACAGAAAAAGTTTGCTGACCTTGGATTTAGAGAATGTACACCAAAATGTCAACAATGGTTTTTCCCCAGTATTTAGATTATGAATATTTTAATTTACTTCTTATTCTTGCTATTTGCATTTTCTCATTTATCAGCAATGAACACGTATTAACCATGTAATAAAGAAAATAAGCTACTTATAAAATCAGTTCTAGAAACTGTTCCTCCAATCAAGTTGATACATGCATCACTAAAAAAAGTTCTCCATTCCGTAAAGTAGGCTCACTTCTATGGAATTCATTGTCTTTCGCATCAGGTGTGGAAAATTGCAATAAAACTGAGGACTTCCTATGAAGAGAAGCCCTTGTGTTTTGCTCAGAACCACATCAGAGCAGAGAATTTCCAGGACACTTCATCTGCCACAAGGCTGAATCAGATTTTTCAGAAGCCCCACTCAGCCTTATGGGGAGCAACCACAATGGATGGGCTGTGGAGTCCCCTCCCAACACAGCATCTGACATCCCACCACTTGAGATGCTCTATAGCAGATTGCACATTTGATTGGAAGTAACTGTCCCGAGACTGATCCACGATCACAGGTTAGAAAGGATCAGGGCTGCTGAAGGGATGGAAAATGAGCTCTGTCCATTTTGCCCAGTAACAATCTGGTGTGGTAGTTTGCAAACCTTTTATCTGTTTTCAGAAGAAACTATACACTGAATTCCAACATTAAAAAAATCCATTTTTATCTGTATAAATTTATTTTATAATTTCAAGTGGCAATATTTACCATTTATAGTAATCAAACAGCAAGGGAAATGAGGCTGTTCAGATAAAAGTTAAAATTAGATTTAGACTGGCCTCAGCATCAAGTCTGTCCTCCTGCATTATGTTTCTGTTGCATGGAATCAATAAAATCCCAATTCCCATAAGCATGTGATTGCAAGCAGTAACAGCTTTTAACTGCTTGCTTTGCAACCTTAAGATACCCTTCAATTGAACTGATTTAAAATCTTAACAGTAGTAGAAAATGTTTGTCTTAAGAATGTAATCACTAACATTCTCTTCCAACTGCCAATATTGCTTATCATGAGTATAAAAGTCAATCACGTAGCATCCAAAACTATAATAAATATTAAAATGAATATATTTTAATATACTCAATATTAATATTTAAATAAATATTAAAATGAATCTAAATATGGCATGTTTACCATCTGGAAGTGCCAATTATTACACAACTCACTATTGTGCTGGGTTTGAGTTTAAGTGAATGCATATGCACAGATCTGAATATTTTTAAGAAAGGAGAATAGGGCTTCCCTGGTGGCACAGTGGTTGAGAGTCCGCCTGCCGATGCAGGGGACACGGGTTTGTACCCCGGTCGGGAAGATCCCACATGCCGCAGAGCGGCTAGGCCCGTGAGCCATGGCTGCTGAGCCTGCGCATCCGGAGCCTGTGCTCGGCAACGGGAGAGGCCTCAACAGCGAGAGGCCCGCATACTGGAAAAAAAAAAAAGGAGAATAGAGTTGTGAACTAATCAATATTGTTAAGGAAGGTCATAGAAGCATATAGTATGTACTCAATAAACATCTGTCAACTGAATGAATGAATGAGATTTTCTCTACAAAAGGCAGCACAAGTTTGTGCTGTGATGGTCTCTGCCATGTTGAATCTAATTATGGAACATCTGAATGTACCTGTTTGTGTTTGTGTGTGTTTGTTATAGTTTTTAGAAACCATTTAGTAAAGTATGTAGTTACAAACGAAGTCTCTGGAGTCAGAGTCCCTGCATTCAAATCCCAGTGCTACAATTTACTAGATACATGGACTCAGAATAACTGCTTAACTTCTTCTCTGTGCCTTAGTTTTCTCATCTGTAAAATGAGGATAAAATAGCACCCACTTCACAGGGTAGTTGTGAGGATTAAATGAGCTATTCATGTAAGTAACTTGAGAAAGTTTTGCTATTTAAAGCCAGTAAAATAATTATATATATACTAAAGAAATGTAAATCAAAAGCAAATGTTTACAGAATTCTCCAAGGAATCCTAATATCTCAGGGAACATAGTTTGAGAGAGTGAGTGTTTGTGAATCTCAAAGCAAGATGACCTCCTCTTGTTTGGTTGCTTAATTTATCCCAAAGGAACCTCCGGTGGGTTTCCTCACCCCTGCTTGGAACTGATTCCCAAATTTTCATTTCTATCCTATGCATAACCAAGTTTCCTCTGTAAAAAGGATGGTGTAATAGTTTCCTAGGGCTGCTCTAACAAATTAGCACGAACTAGATGCCTTAAAACAACAGAAATTTATTCTTTCACAGTTCTGGAAGCCAGAAGTCTGAAATCAAGGTTTGGCAGGGCCATGTTCCCTCTGATACCTGTAGGGAATCCTTCCTTGTCTCATCCTAGCCTCGGATGGTTTGCCAGCAATCTCTATCATTCCTTGGTTTATAGATGCATCACTCCAATCCTCCGTCTTCACACGTGTTCCTTGTGTCTCTTCACATCCTCTGTGTCCAAATTTCCCTTTTTATAATGACACCAGTCCGACTGGATTAGGGCCCACCTTAATGAGCTCATTTTAACTTGATTACCTCTGTAAAGACCCTATCACCAATTAAGATTACATTTTGAAGTACTGGGGGGCAGGACTTCAATATATCTTTTTGGGGAGACATAACCCATAACTGATGGCAACAAAGAATGTCCAAGGTGCTAGGGTTTGGATGACTGCTAAACAACCTAGGTGTCCCAGAGGGACTGGACAGGCCTAAGGACTATGCAAGGGTTTGAGTCCCTGCACCTAGTTGGAGGAGGGAGCTAGTGCGTTGTGTGCTCTTAGTGCACAGTGCTGTATCAAGCACATCGCAAACACCAGCTGTTTGTTTGCAAACACCACCTGTTAAATGTGCATTATCCTCTTGTGTTGCAGGTGTTATTTTGACCATTTTACAGATGAGAAAACTGAGGCCTGGTGAGGTCAACAGACTAGTACTCAATCAGTTTGGGATTCTGGCTATGGTCTACTGGAGAAACTGGGGTTTGCTATTTATGCTGGTGACTATGTCACTTCCATTCCCACTTTATTCCTGGACTGTTGGTGGGTTTAGAATCTAGTCAGTGATTACGGTGACAGTCAGTCCCCTCTCCTAGTTTTAGATATGACTCACTGGGTCACATCTTTTATCCAGATTTAACCATAGGCATTATGTGAAAGCAGAAGTGAAATATTTTGCCCTTTTTCCCAAAGGTATCACAACTGTCAGAGATTTATGACTAGGCACTGAAATGAAATGCTGATTTCGGAGTGCCTAACATGTGCTGAAAGGTGTTTTTATTTTATTTACTTTTTTAATAAATTTATTTATTTTGGCTGCGTTGGGTCTTCAATGCTGCATGCGGGCTTTCTCTAGTTGCTGCAAGCGGGGGCTACTCTTTGTTGCAGTGCACAGGCTTCTCACTGTGGTGGCTTCTCTTGCTGTGGAGCACGGGCTCAGTAGTTGTGGTGCACGGGCCTAGTTGCTCCGTGACATGTGGGATCTTCCTGGACCAGGGCTCAAACCTGTGTCCCCTGCATTGGCAGAATTCTTAACCACTGTGCCACCAGGGAAGCCCTGAAAGGTGTCTTTAAATAAGAATAACCTGGAGACTCCATGCCACCGAGACATGTGTCAGATATGGTACCAAGAATCATCCAGGGCTTACCCTGTGCCAGGCCGAGTCTAAGCATGTACATATATTTTCTCATTTAATTATCAGAAAATGCCTGATGAGACTGGTATTTTAGCTCCATTTCCAGATTAAAAATGGAGACTCATGGTCCGATTGAATCTTTTGTAAGTGGGAAAGGCAGGATTTGTCTGATTTGAAAGCCTATGCTCTGAATCTTGACTATTCCCCCAGTTACACACAACAACAACCAAAAAAACTCAGCACTCAGCAGAGTTCAGGTTCAAGGGAATGCAAAGACCTCCGCTGGAGAGTGTTCACACCCTCTCTCCAGCCCAGAGAAGGGGCCTTCCCGCCTCCCACGTGGTACTACAGGAATGGCTCACGGGCCAGGGGCCCTCTCCCCAGCTGGACCAGGTGGTTATTTTGCAGCTGAGCGTCAAAATACACAGACTGAGGTTTCTCTGCTGCATTTCCTTTGTCCTCCCCCACCCACGCCCGCCCTCTCTCACCTTGTGCTTATTAACACAGCAGGCTTACCCAGCACCTTTTATTTTTAGGATCTTAGAATGTTTGAACAAGACATTTGTATTATGTTCATGTGCTCATGACTGGGAAAATCAGAATCACAAAGGCTCTTATGATCATGATGACTTAGATGGTTATGCAACAAACAATTCAAGATAAAAGCCTTGGGGAGGTGGATAGGGTGCTGCCGCAGACCTGTCCCCAGGCCTCAGGGCTTGCTGATCTGGGTGAAAACAGCTCCTACCTTCCAGGGCCCTGCCTGCCTCTGCTGCAAGGGCATTATTGACAGGCAGGGAGGCCGACAGCTGGGCTGCCTCAAAGTCATGCTCACCCGCGTTAGCCATTTTAAGTCGTTTAAAATTCATTTCAAATACTAGGAATAGCAGTTTGTCACTTCCTCTGTTGTTTTTTTTTCCCACGGACATATTAATATGGATGTGGCTAGCAGGTTCCAAGCTCTGAATTGAGCTCATTAAGTCACAGCTGGCTGGGAATACATGTCAATCTATGCCTTTATTTGTCAAGCTGGTTTTATAATGAAATGAAAGTGGACTACTCCAGACACCCCCTTCCCTGAAAGCAAAGCCGCTCTACCCTCTGGGGAGTGGGTACCACTGAGCTCTGATGATGCTCTTTTCTCAGAAGAAATGCATATATGATTTCGGTAATTAAAACATTTAATTTGGTGATTATCCTCACGAAAAGAAACCACTTGAATTAACCCTGGTGGGGGAACATTCCATCCAGCTGTTAGAACCAGGGCTTTCTGCCCCCTAATCCCACCTCCTTTCCTTTGAGGGAACAGCCCACCTGCTTGGGGATGTTCCCTTGTCACTCACCATATACCAGTTTTCTGAGTGGAAGTGTGGCTGGCCAGATGGCCCACAGCATTACTCACTTTCCTCTGCTGAAACACATGGTTCCATTTCTGAAACACAGTATTTATTTTTAAAAAGAGCTCAAGAAAAAGCTGATTCATTGTTACTCCAGAGGAACTCCTTAAGGGAAGATAATACCCTTAAGAGCAGACATTTCGTGAAAACCTTTTTGGTTTAAATAAAATGACCTGCTGTGTCAAATACATTCACTTGGGGAGCTTCTTAAACAAGGGGATTCCCAGGTCCACCCCTCCTGAAACGGGAACCTAGGCAGGGGCCCAGAATCCAGCTTTTAAACAAGCTCCCTGGGTGATTCACTTGCATCCTGAAGTTTGGGAGCCACTGGGGTAGGGGGGAGACACCCACTCATCATCAGTGCTGGGTTGGGTTGTAACAGTGAGTCAGGCGGGGAATGATGTGCCCGAGCTCACCTGGCAGCCTCTGCCAAAATAGAAAATGACGTGCAATTAAGCTTTTCACGAGGCAGTTAATCAGTTCACCCCCTCTTGTACCTCAGAGCCAGCCTTTGTGTCCCTGGGTAATCAGGGAAGTCACCAAGACTCCCCAAGTAATGTGGCCTGGAGGATGACAGAGCAGAAGCCCTCAGACAACTGTCAACCCAGAAAACAGAACAGGCTGAGTCCTCTAGCCTCACCCCAACTGGGTTCTAACTCTCAGAAGCTGCTGAGGAAGAGCCCGGCATACCCGCAGATGTTTTTGTAGTGGTTCCCAAATGTCAGTCCAACCCAGGGTCTGGACGTGGACCGTCCAGAGAACTTATTAAAAATACAGATTTCTGTGCCCCAGCCCTGAGGCACTGATGGAGAGTGTCTTGGAGTCTGGGCCCTGAAATCTGTATTCATGGCAATCTTTCCTGGGGATCAGGAACCACTGTGAACAGAGAGTACCGCTTGTTGGATCATGAGGATATTAGAAATAAACCTACAGAGAAGTCAATGTAAAGAAAAGAAACTAGACATCAGATGGCAGGGGAACCATGATCCTGCAGCCCTAGATTGTATCAGACATCCTAATAAGGGGAAGGCAATCAATGAGGACTGAAAAGAAAGACATCCCTTTAAAAGGGGTAATTCACATTTGTTTTGCTCCGTTTTAGCACTGGCAGCTTCCAGAATGATGGAGAGGGTGGGATGAAGAAGATTCTAACTGCACAGGCTGCCGGCTCCTATGAGGGGATTTCTTTTTTTTGAAGGGGTATTTCCAGTGGTGTGTTATAAGTGGGTGCTCCGGGAAAAAAAGAAAGAAAACGCCCTGATTTGTAATGTTGGCTGATTTCCCTGGAGTGAATCCTTCCTCTGTGGCCTATTTCAAGCTAGCAATGGGATGTCACTGAGCGTGAAGTTGGGAAGAGATAGGTACAGTTGGCTCTCTCTGCTGGCAGAAGCTCGCTCCAGCACACCTCGGGATAGGCCCCAAATTCAAAGGAGACCTTCCTGAAAAAATCCAGCAGTATCTGCAGCAACATCACCATGCTGGAATCCCTGTGGGAGGGAGACAGGCAGGGTAACGGGGAAGGCAGAATAACACTACCTGTGTGGTTCAGAGGTTCTCCTCACCAGCTGTGCGGACACTGCTGCGTACCGCGCCAGGAGCCACGCTCAATGCCCAAGCACAAACTCCCCAACAAAAAGCCAGCCCCTCACCTAAGGCAGAGCCCAGTTTCCCAAGAAGTGGGGACATGCAGCGGAAACAGGAACCAATAACTTCAGGTGGGAGAAGGGGGTTCTTTCTTTTTGAATTCTGCTCATAAACACTCATTAAAGACTGAGAGTTCACAAAAAAGGAAATGGAGCTGTTGCCCCGAAGCCCTGGTATCCGGACAAGCAGATTCTGCAACATTAGGGGGAGGGGCTTGGGATGACACATTCTGCACAACCTGAACTGGAGTGGAATGGAAACTATCCAGTTAATCGTTCAAATCTGTGTCTAAGGAACCATGATGCTCAGTTATGCATTTCAAGTACTTTCAAAAACTGCTCTGGAGATGTGAAACCCATGATGGAGAGAAAATTAGCACTGATTTTCCTAAGTAGGTGAAAATGTGTTGGGTAAATAATGGGAAAGAAAGCAGAGGTTTCTGGGAATTACCTCGTCTGCATGAGTGAAGGAAGAATGAAGTGGGGTGGGAGGAAATGACAATGCAAATCCCAGATTTGATGGAAAATATCTTTCGTGCCCCTGGTCCTCAAGAAGAGCTGGTTGGTCCTGAAACAAAAGCAACCAACGCTGTACAACTCTGCTCTGTTTCTACGTTCCCTTAATGTGTTGGACAGATCCGGAGTGAAAGACAAGGGGTAGAGGGACAGCAGAATGCAGGGATTGCTTTATTTTCACGCCACTTCCTGTTGTGAGACCGCAAGCCTGGAGCGTGTGGGTGCCCTTGTGTGTTTATGTTTGGGGTGGGAGTTAGGGAAAGCTAGTAAAATCCCAGTTTACCAAAAATCAAGCAAGTGAGATCCTGCCGTACAATGATCTGCTATACATGTTTGCTGGTGGGATCGGCTGACAGACAGTGATGCACTGGGGCCAGCTGGGGCACTGGCTGGTGGGAGCCACACATGCACATCTCTTCCCAACCTGACATCAGCGACATGACACTGACAGCTTGAAATCGGCCGCAGCAGGATTTACACTGTAGTAATGGCAGATCCTGGGTCACTGGTCCATGGAGAGCTGGATATTACAGACCTACCACCACACCACTGTGGGCAAGTTACTCTAATGAGAGGTTGGATCATAACTGTGTCACTTAGTGTGCTCAGGCCACCGTCACAAAATACCACAGACTGAGTGGCTGAAACAGCAGACATTTATTTTCTCACAGTTCTAGAGGCTAGAAGTCCAAAGTCAAAGTGTCAGCAGGGTTGGTTTCTCCTGAGGCCTCTGTACTTGGCTTGCAGATGGCCGCCTTCTTGCAGCATCTTCACAGGCTTCGCTCTGTGCATGCCCGTCCCTGGCATCTCTTCCACTTCTTATAAGGACACCAGTCAGATTGAATTAGGGCCTACTCATAAGACCTCCTTTGAACTTAATTACTTCTTTAAAGGCCCAATGTCCAAATACAATCACATTGGGTGCTCTGGCTTGAGGTGACTCTGGTCAGAGCACCCAGGAGCATGAATCTTCCTTTCTGACCCTAACAGATAGCCCAGTTCACCTCAGCCCTGCCACACCACCCTCTGCTTCTCCACCATCAGCTGCAGACTCTTGCCTATTTTCCGTCAGTCCCTTCATCCCCGAATCCTCGCTGTGTCCGCTGTGCTGCAGGCACTGTGCTAGCGCTATGGGCGTGGCAGTACAAGTGGCAGCCTAGTCCCTGGACACCTACACAAGCCATTACAACTGTGATGCTCCCTTGAGACAGAGCATGTCATGGGAAGACAGAGTGCACTGACCCCAGGGAAGTGCTGTTTGAGCTGAGATCTGAACCAGTGAGTAGGGTTAGCTGAGTAGGGAGGGGGTTAAGCGTGGGGGACACAGAGCAAGCAGACGTGCAAAGGCACTGAGGTAGAAAGAGCAAGGTGTGTTCTGCTGTCTTCAGGCCGTGCTCCCTTCTCCTGCCCCCCCCTCCACTCCCCACTCCGATGGGTCCTGCTTGGTGGGGAGGTGGCGAGGGGCAAGAAAAAACTCATGGACTGGGAGAAGGTGGAGTGGGGGCTACAGGGCTTGTTAAGAGACTGGAGTCCTCTGTAAGTTTTCAGAAATCTTCAGTGTTTATTAAGAGAATGAGAAAGTTGGAGGGTAAGAGACTATGACCAGAGAGTAGAACTTCCAGAATCAAGATTTAAGAGTGAAGCAGTTCCAGGAGATGATGGAGGCTGGAGGGACCTGAGGCGAGGGTGCTGAGGTGAATGTCATTGAAGGCAAGCAATTCAAGAAACCAAGAGCCTGGAGAGATGCCAGCCTGGGAATTGGCAGGAGTGAGAGGGGGAGAGACGGAGAACAACCTGGGTGAGGAGACAGCAGAGGAGTTGCAGGAGAGACCCTGTCCAAAACCACAGGCCCATCTGCTCTTGCCATCACCAGCTGAGTACGTGGGAAAGTTCAAGGGAGGCTGTTGCAGCCTCTGAACCGGGCTCCTCCCCGGTTCCCTGCCTCCGATGGTGAACCGCGCTGCTGTGCGGAAAACGTAACTAGGACTGCGGTAAAGGCCAGGGCCTGGGGACTGAACCTTGAGAAACATCAGGAAAACAGCACTCCAGATTTATTTATGGGAGAGATAAACACTTGTTTGCAAAACTAGGAATAAATGAAATTTAGAAAGAGAAACACACACTCAGACATTAGTAGTATTGACTGTACCCTGGCTTCCCGGTCACCCAGGGGCACCCCCAGAGGCATAACTTCAACAGTAATAAACCACAGGTCTTTGGCTGGCACCCACCCACCGTTAAGCACCCCAGCCTTCTGCTGGGTCTTTCTCAGTTATTTCTGGGAGCTCTGCATGAATGTTTCTAGACGCTCACGACAGCCCTCTCTGGTCCCACTGGGCGTCCATCACTCTGCCCACTCTGGTCGTCTAGCCTGGAAGTCACCTTCCCTGGGGCCATTCTCTCTTGAGGACTCTGATGTCCTTGCCAACGGTGCCATCTCCTGGGGCTTCCAGCACTACTGCTGCTGCCTCTAACAGCTTCCCAGAAGGGCATTGCTTCCCCATGCCTCTGTTAGTACTGCTGGGACCTCCTCCCCGTTGGCTCTGGGCACATTGGCTAATGTACTGAAGGGTGAAGGTGACAGAGCTTTGCCAAAGCCATCCCCTGCTTCAGGTCAAAGTGGGGAGACTGTTTTCCCCCCTTTTTTGTGTGTGATCTGAAAATCAGCTAGGATCCCTCTGGCCCTGGCGACTTAACAGGCTGGACCCCTCTGTGCGTGCCCAAGGTGCTCTCCAAGGTCCCTAGAGGAGGCTGGCGCCCTCACAGTCACCTCAGGGCCGAAGCTCCTGGTGTCCCAGTCAGCTGTGTGGGTCCCTCATCATCGCACACATGCCATTTTCTGTTTTTCACACCAGCTTGGCCCTGCCATGAACCTCAGCTCATTCTTTGATTTTTATTAAAAACAAAACAAACAAAACCCCCGCCATTCATATAAGTGATCTGTGAGATGTGCTAGGCATTACTGGATGCTTAGGAGGGGATGGAGGTTTATATCACAGCAGCACAACTCACAGAGAGACTGGACTTCCCTTAGTCTTAAAAATAACCCACTAGCAATTGTATATGAGTGCACACACTTTGCAAAACTGTTCAGCAATGTCTAGCTGAGTTGAACACATGCATACCCTATACCCAGACCCAGCAATTCCATCCCACAAACACACTATGAATATTCACCAAGATGTGTACAAAAATGACCCTATGTCCATAGTCCCAACAACAGCCTCAAATTAAAAATGCCCAAATGTCCATCTATAAGTGTCCATCCACATAGAAAGCGTAACTAGGTTGTGGTGTATTTATATAAGGGAATGCCATACAACAGAAAGGAGTGAAATACAAATATAGGCAACAATGAGACTTTCAACTCTTATGCTGACTGGGAGAAGTGAGACACCAAAGAGTAGATAGATTTTTGTATGTTTCCATTTCTATAAAGTTCAAACCCAGACAGAATGAGTATTGGGTGCTAGAGAGCAGAAGTGGGTGCTAATGCCAGAAGGAGGTGTGAACAGGGGCTTCTGGGGTATGTTCAGTTTCTTGATGGATGCGCTGGTTACATGTAGGTTCACCTGATGAAAATTCACCAGGCTGAACGATTATGATGGGTCACTTTTCTATATGTGTGTTCTTCTTCAATAAAGTTTCCATTAAATAGAGAGCACTCCTGCCACTAAGGGATTTCCCACAGCCATGTGGCCTTCCTCCTTCCCCTCCCACTTTCTACTCACCTCCTCCAGTCCTGTCTGTTGGTCTCTAAGGAACAGGACATGAGCTGTCTCGCTGCCCTGCCTCCCGTCCCCTCAGGGTTCACTCTTCTGGGTCACCCCACCCTTCACTTACTCTTTTTGGGGTTTTTTAAAAGATATATTTATTTTGATGTGGACCATTTTTAAAGCCTTTATTGAATTTTGTTACAGTATTGCTTCTGTTTTATGTTTTAGTGGGGTTTTTTGGGTTTTTGTTTTGGCCATGAGGCATGTGGGATCCTAGCTCCCTGGGGACCAGGGATTGAACTTGTACCCCCTGCACTGAAAGGAAAAGTCTTAAGCACTGGACCCCCAGGGAAGTCCCACATACTCTTTTTTGAATACAGAGAATTTCCTCCCTAAGACAAGTTCTTGTGCCAGCTTTTAAGAATATAATTTCTGGGCTTCCCTGGTGGTGCAGTGGTTAAGAATCCACCTGCCAATGCAGGTGACACAGGTTCGAGCCCTGGTCCGGGAAGATCCCACATGCCGTGGAGCAACTAAGCCCGTGCACCACAACTACTGAGCCTGCGCTCTAGAGCCCACGAACCACAACTACTGAAGCCCGCGTGCCACAACTACTGAAGCCTGCACACCTAGAGCCTGTGCTCCTCAACAAGAGAAGCCACCACAATGAGAAGCCTGCTCACCACAACGAAGAGTAGCCCCTGCTCGCCACAACTAGAGAAAGCCCGCGCACAGCAACGAAGACCCAACACAGCCAAAAATAAATAAATATTTTTTTAAAAAAGAATATAATTTCCCCCACCTGGAAGGGTTAGGCGGGCTCAGGGAGGGGCCAGCAGCCCGGCAGCGCCGCACGGTGGTTACGCCTGGAGCTGCAGGGTCGTCGCCAGTGCACCTTCGGCTTCTGAGACTTGCCAGCTGGGTAGCCATATAAAAGTGACTTGGCTGATCTGTGCTGCAGATTCCCCTCCTGTGAAAAAGTGACATTAGCACCGACCTCAAAGGGCTGACCGAGAGGGTCAAACAGACAAACATGTGACCAGCACACTGAGCCTGAGGCTGAAAACAGAATCAGGCCATAGAATCAGGCCACGCTGCACTTGGAGTCCAGGCCTCTCTCCAATCTGAGCTTTACACGCCCCTCCTCTAAGTGATTTTTTCTCCAGAAGCAAATAGGTCCTAGCTGGACCCACGATTCCTGTCCACAAGCTGTGCCAGACCCAATTAAATTCTTAAAAGGGGTTCCAACTTGGCTGAAGCCAGGACCCTGCTACATAGGTTCTAAAAATATCACTTATAATTAATCAGTTTCTCTCCTCCTTCTTTCTTTTACACACCCACATGTGTGCACACACACGCATTATTCACAACTGGATTTTGAACTTTTAACTCTTCCTGCTCTTTTGAGACCCACAGTTGCTGCTGACTGTTGGATGCTTACTAGAACAACAACTGAATGAGATGATCAGCTCACAATGTGATAAAACAGAAGCCTCCTCATCTGAGAGACTCGAAGCAGGACGTGGAAGCCATGAAGGACCAAGGGATCCACAGCTAAGGAGGTGGCCCCACTACGACCACCTGGATTTCTGGGTTCAAAGTCCCTTAGTCCGCATCCCCCAATGCCAAAGTCCCAGAAAAGAGAACCTGGCTGACCAGCCACTGTTGGGTGCCTCTCTCGGTGCAGAAACCTATACCCAGGGTGGCAGACAGGTCTTGTCTTAGGAGGATTTCTGCCAGAGTCTCCCCGATCTTCCCTCCGTCAGGTGGGATTGGGGTTCAGTCCTGAGAGAAGGGGATCAGTGGATACACAGATTCCCCAAAAGCTCTGTAACGGAACTCTGCAAGTGAGGCTGAATACAGTGTTTTAGGAAAACTTTAGCTACTGTGGCTTTGAAGTGCCATGGCACTGTGTAACTTCCAGAAGATGAAATCAAAGCAGTGATTCTCAATGCATGAGCCTTACAACCCTTTCAGGGGTCCAAGAGTTCCTTCCTTTCCCAATTATACATCAGTGTAAAGCTGGATTCTCTCTCTCTTTTTTTTAAAATTAATTAATTTATTTTTGGCTGCGTTGGGTCTTCGTTGCTGCGCATGGGCTTTCTCTAGTTGTGGCGAGCGGGGGCTACTTTGTTGCAGTGCCGGGCTTCTCACTGTGGTGGCTTCTCTTGTGGAGCACGGGCTCTAGGCGTGCAGGCTTCAGTAGTTGTGGCACGTGGACTCAGTAGTTGTGGCTCGTGGGCTCTAGAGTGCAGGCTCAGTAGTTGTGGTGCGTGGGCTTAGTTGCTCCACGGCATGTGGGATCTTCCCGGACCAGGGCTCGAACCCGTGTCCCCTGCATTGGCAGGCGGATTCTCAACCACTGCGCCACAAAGGAAATCCCTGGCTTCTCTTTTATGCTCAAAGCAAACATATCGCAACAGAAAATAGGTCGCAACAGCTTGGAGGCAGAAGGAGATATTTCAGCCGTCCTCTATGAACCTGGACATCAGAAAGATTTGTAAAAGTATAAAAGTGTCACTGTTCTCAATTTTTTTGTTTTTGGAAAGCAAATTTCCCATAAAAAGTGCTATTGTGTTAGCATGTTTACTATTGTTATTTTTAAATGCTTACGTATTCTGTAAATGTCTCAGTTTTGATTTCTTACATGGGAAGTCTTAATAGATAAAACCCACATAACCAAGAGCTCTTTGGGATCCCCAACCATTCAGTGAGAGCGCCGAGTCCTAACCACTGGACTGCCAGGGAATTCCCCAGATTTTCTTCTCAGGAGTCATTAGACTTGAAGACAGAGAGAGGAGGCTGGCCGCCTGGATGGAATCCTACCTCTGCCACTTGCTGTGTGAACTCCCTGTGCCTCAGTCTCCTCATCTGTAAAATGGGGATAAACAGCCCTACTTCAGAGGGTCACTAATCAGCCTGGCACAGAGTTGAGCACTCACTAAGTGTGAAATATTATTATTCAAGTAAGCATCTATTTAAGAGTTAGGCAGTTACGGCGGTGGTGGTGGTGGAAGGAATATAAACATTCTCATCCCCCTTGAATTAATCGGGTCACCATCTGCAGCAGAAGCAAGTCCTTCTGTTTCTAGGAGGACATGGACACATGCTTTTTGTTTGAGTGATTCCAGTGTGAGGTTCAAAAAAGTTTTTTGGTCTCTGTCCTCATCAACAAGCCGGATTGCAGCTAACAATTTTTCTTGGTGAAAATCCACGAGGCTGGAGGGGAGAAGGGGGAGAAGGGGCAAGTGGAGACATGAGAGGGTGGGAGAAAGGAGTCAGAGACGATAGTCGTCACGAAGAATCCAGAGCTCACAATAAGACTCTTACTACGTTCAAAGCCACAGGTCTGTACTCCACTGAGGCCAGCTCCATCACTTAAACTGGGCAAACTGGATGACCACTACAGCCACTTGGTATTCCCACCTGCATTTCCAGCCTGTATCTCCTTCCCTGGTTTTGGCATCTCTACGTCCCAGGCAAACCAGGATGGTGATCACGAAAACCCCTGTCCACTCCTCAAATCTTAATGAGGAAATTTACTCGTGTATATACTTGGTATATAAAGCTCCCATGACTCCTTCCAATAAGGCCTGAATGATCATATTTGCTGAAGGAAAAAGGAAAGCACCTCCTGAGATCCTGGCCAAGAGCAACCTTCCTGCTGCAGCCACTTGGACCCAAGTTCAGTCCCGCTGGGTGCACCATTCTCCTTCTCCTTACCCCTCCCCTTATTTGGCAGGAAGATATTTGTTAAAGCTCCTTGTGGAGGTGGGAGGAAGAGGGAGATAAATGATATGAACCACTATGGTTGGCCATAGGAGCCCTGGTCACCCTAACCCAGTGAGGGAGTACTCTGTCACATGTACAAGCCCCCAGCTCTTCCATTCTTATCTGCCTGGGGTGCTTGAGCAGAGATTCCCTGCCGAGTAGGAAATGGTATGGATGACTTGGATTTTCCAAAGCTAAAGTTCTGAGATATAACCCCAGGGAAGTCTCTCTTGCCCCAGGGAGAGTGTCCATGGATGGGCCTTCTTGGGTGTTTCCAGACACTTGACCTAGTTTGAGTCATCACCGTTGCCCTGTACCTACAGGGCTTCAGGACTGGTGGCGGAGCTGATGCAGCTCGTTCTGGGTTACGAGGGAGGAGCTGGACTATCACTGGACAACGTCCACCGGAGCAAAGGCTGACCTACGTGTTCATCCGGGGGTGGTCCTCTCGGACAGGTCCAGGGGAACAGGCTGTCATGTTGGCTGTGCTCTTTAGTTACAAGAAACTGAACCTGCCGGGGTAACTGAAGAGAAGCAGGAATTTATTGGAAGGATATGGAGGAGTTCAGAGACTCAAAGGAAAGCCAAAGAGCCAATCTGAAAACAACAGAACAAGGCAGTAACTAAGGTGTAGTCTCTTCAGGGTCCACTGTCCACATGCATCAGCTCCAACCATCTCCAGTCTCTCTGTGAAAGGTCACATTTCCAGAAGAGAGTCAGGTTGGCCAGCTTTGGTTACATGTCTGCCCCTTTACTGGGCAACTTTATTGATAGTACCTAATGGCAGAGGGCAGGGTTGGAGGGAAGATAGTTATTTTATTGAAAGAGGGTGCCATAGATGATAGGTAAGAAAAGCACTAGATGTCCACTACAGGAAGACTTTCTCAGTGGAGAACCTGCTCAGAGAGATGGCCCTGGAGCCCACCCGGATTATAGAGGCAGAGGCCAGAGGTGGGCTTAGCAATTCAGCGCAAAGTTGATAGTGTGACAGACAGCACACTATCAAAAATTGTTTCATTATGGGCTTCCCTGGTGGCACAGTGGTTAAGAATCCGCCTGTCAATGCAAGGGACATGGTTTTGAGCCCTGGTCCGGGAAGATCCCACATGCCGCGGTGCAACTAAGCCCGCGAGCCACAACTACTGAGCCTGTGCTCCGCAACAACAGAAGCCACCGTGGTGAGAAGCCTGCGCACCGCAATGAAGGGTAGCCCCCGTTCACCGCAACTAGAGAAAGCCCACGCACAGCAATGGGACCCAATGCAGCCAAAAATAAAATAAAGAAAATAAATAAATAATTGTTTCATTAGAAAATTAGTGATATCCTCATTGAAGAAACTAAGAAATCACAGAAAAGTCTAGAAAAGAGAATTTTTAAAGTCATCTATAATTCCACTACTGAGAAACGATCACAGTTAATTTTTGAGGCTGTTTTTCTCCTCCTATGGATTCTTGTTAACATAGTTGAAGACATATTCTGTATATGACTTTGAACTTGATGTTTAAGCACCGATTCAATAACTGCTAGAGGAGTATTTTTGTAACATTGGCCTAGTAAATGACTTGACCCATAGCTGTCCTACATGGTGGAAGAGAGAGAGGAGACTTTTTGGGTCCATAGCTCCACCAGTACTGGGGACCAAGCATCCACTTTGCCCAACCTGGGAAGTTGCCAAGGCCTGCCCTCCAGCCCATAGGTGGTTCTATCCAGCCAAGGTGGATGGGAACTTCCGCAGACATTGTCCTATGTAAGGAAAGGCCCTCATCTCCACTTTAGAGCCCATGGAAGCTCCTTGTGTTTATGCTTCAGGGGACTGTGACTCTAGATCATTCCTGTGGGTTTCTGCTTATTCTGATGAATTCTACATTGTCCTTCTAACATGAATGGATCATATTTCCATCTGATCTTTACAGGCGCCACTACCTTTAAGTCATTTGAAATGATGTCAAGAATATGCTTCATGATAAAGAGTGAAATTACTAGGAGGATGGGATCATGGGAGAATCCTAGTGAAAATAAAGCTGTAACTACCTTCATAATGGGCCACGTATAATATAGATATGTGTGTACTTAAATTCCTGAACCTGTATATTTAAGAATCTAAAACTGAGAGCTTGCTTGTTTCAACCTTTGCTGACATTTGCTAAGGGACGGAATTCATGGTGATATAAGAGTTCAGAAGTCCATCACTTGGAACTAGAGAAATCTGTACAACTCCCACAATGAACCCTCAGGCCATATTCCTATGAACACAGTCTACCTTCAGAATCGGATGGAATCACTCTTGAAAGACTTCAGCATTTGTCCACACAGGAGTATTATTCCCCTTTGTTTTTTAACTCATCCCATGTGACTCAGGCTCCAGCCTTCCATTTTAATATCTTCAGAGAAATCTGTCTTCTTTACTAAAATACTTCATCTGCCCAGAAAAGGGATTCCCTAGGTCAAGGCTGGGGCGTGCTGGGCTTGGTCTAGTGATACACAGGGGACTTCAGCATAAGGGGCTCTTACCTCTCTGATTATTCCTTCTATGAGACTATCATGAGCTCCTTTAATTCTCTCATTTCTTATCATTGTTCCTCAGGAGTCTGCTTCAGCCCTCTTCTTTTTTCAATCTATTCCTCCTCCTGAGGGATCTTGCCCACTTTCTATTTTTTTTAATTTACTTTTGGCTGCATTGGGTCTTCGTTGCTGCGCGCAGGCTTTCTCTAGTTGCAGCGAGCGGGGGCTACTCATTGTTGTGGTGCACGGGCTTCTCACTGTGGTGGCTTCTCTTGTTGCGGAGCACGGGCTCTAGATGCAAGGGCTTCAGTAGTTGTGGCACACAGACTCCGTAGTTGTGGCTCGTGGGCTCTAGAGAGCAGGCTCAGTAGTTGTGGCACATGGGCTTAGTTGCTCCGTGGCATGTGGGATCTTCCCAGACCAGGGCTCGAACGTGTGTCCCCTGCATTGGCAGGCAGATTCTTAACCACTGCGTCACCAGGGAAGGCCCCTTGCCAAACTCTTTATGGAATTGTGGCTCCTGAATTGATATCTCTGGCCCAGCTTTCTCTCAAGTCCCAGACCCTCTTAGCCACAAGCTACTCCACATTTCTACCTTAAAGTTGTCACTAGCACCTCAAGCTCAGCATGTCCTCCAAAATTACTATTCTTCCTGTGTTTCTTATCTCAGTCAATGGCACCATGATTCTGCCTAGCTAGAAACCTACGAGTCATTATTGACACCTCTCTCACTCTATCCTCATTCTGGTCACTAAATTCTGTTTAATTTACTCATTTGGTCATTCAGTGAATCAATTTTAAACTCCTACTCCGTGCCAGACATTGTGTTGGGTATCTAATGGTGAACAAAAATAGGTCCCTGCCCTCATGGAGCTTACTGTCTAGTTGGGGAAACAGACAAATGGTGTTGCGAAAGAAATATGCAGAGTGCTGAGCGTTTAGTCTGGGGGACAGGGAAGGCCTCGAAGGAAGGACGTTTAAAAGAAGAGCTAAAGAACACCTTAGGAGTCAGCTAGATCAAGGGGTGGGGTGGGGAGTTCAATCTCTAAGCAGACAGACCAGTGTGCGCACAAGTCCAGAAAGAGGTGGAATGAGAGAAACTTCAAGGAAGCCTTTGTGGCTCAAGTGTAATGAATTACAGGAACAGTGATGAGAGAGGAGAGGAGAGGCAGGCAGAGGCCTATTGTTCAACACCTTGTAAGTGTGCTGGACCTTCTTCAAAGAGGAGAGAAAAGACTCTGAAGACTTTGCGGGGGGAGTAGGGTTGAGGGGTAGCAGATTTATATATCAAGTTCACTCCAGCTAAAACATGGGGAGTGGATTGGGTGGGGCCTGAGTGGATGTGGCGGGGAGGAGAGCCCATTGGTTTCCTTCTTGCCACTCCTATGACTATGGTCCCCAGTCCAGAATTTGGCTGTCTCTTGCCTTCCAGCAGAAGACACTGCTACTGTTTTCCCCTTGAACTGCACCTTCCATGTGGCTGCTGGACTACCTTTCAACTTCTCTCATCAGAAACGAAAACCAGTGATCCTTCATTGTGCTCAAAATAAAGTTAAAACTCTTTAGCAGGCCACAAGTCCCTTTAAACCTGGCCCTTGTCTCCCTCTCCAGTGTCACACCCAACCACTTCTCCTCAAGTACCCTATGCCTTAGTCCACTAGAAGGGGATTCGAGAGGCAGAGAGCAGTTTGACGGGAAAGGCCCAGAGGAGCAAAGTACCCGAGCCAAGGCTGAGGCTGAGCCCCAGGTCCAGTGTGTTGATCCAGCTGAGAGCACAGAAAACTGGCCCAAGCAGGGCTTTCAGACATTTGGCTTCAAGCAACTTCAGGCAGTTGGCTATGAGTATCAAGGACCAACACTTGGGAAGCACTTGGGAATAAGTCATCTGGCAGCTTGGACATAAGACCAGAGGTGTAGTTGCTGGGAGGTGGTGATTGAGGACAGGACCCTGAGCACTGAGAGATGACAGCTTAAGAGCAGGACCCCAATCACTGGAGAACTGAGGCTCCAGGACAGCCAGGATGCCAGCTTATAAAGAATGGGCAGGACTCAGAGACTTGGGGCTCAGAAGGTCAAGGACAAAGGCTGACTTGAGGATGGCTTGGTAAGGAGAACCATGGGAGAGCTCTTTACATTCCACCTATAAAGGGAAAAGGGGACAGAATGAATCCTGTGGTATAGGGGCAAGGCTAGATGTCAAGGCTAGAGCGAGAAGGGCATAAAGCAAGGGGCCAGGCAGCTCCTTCCATCCGCCCAGCCCCACCACCAAGATCTTCATAGTTGTGGCTAGTCCACAGGACACACACAAGTCAAGAACATTTCAATTTAGCCCAATAAACCCCAAAGAGCTGTGATTACTTGGGGGGCCCATCCCAACTCAAGGTGAATGAAATCTTATATGGTTCTGAGAGCAGCTTTGGAACTCCAAGGAGGGTCTCTGGAGACCATGACTGTGCACAGTTCTCATGGTAACCAAAAGACTATGACATACTTAGAGGGTGGTGAGGTCATAGAACCCAAGCTTTAAAGTAAGTGAATCATGTGTGCCTCATTTCTTTTTAAAAGAAGCTTCTGAGAAGAGCTTAGAAGAATTTTTCTCCCCCGAGTGCCATTTCTCAAAGGTACTCACAGAACAATAAGGTGTGACTGTAATGGCTGCACTGAGTTGTCTTCTGGACAGTGTTAGAAGGGACATAAAGAAGGTGGACAGAGAACTAAGGCAGTTGAAATGCATTGACGAACTCAGCACACGATGCCTATGTGACTTATACATGCACCCATATTGCTGCTGTGACTTGCACCCGTACCCGTACTGCCTGTGCTATTCAAAGCGATCACAGTCCTGCGGCCTATGTGATCTCTACCCATGTTGCCTGTGTGATGCCAAGCTTTACTGTCTTCGCCCGTCTCTCAGAAGTTTGGAGAGGAAAGCCATTAGAGCCATAGAAGACGAAAAGAGAGAGCTTGCCAAGTAAGAAAACTTCCTAAGATTTTTACAGTTGGTATATTAGCTTCCTAAGTTGGAAAAAGGGGGGGAAAGTGTGACAATCGATACTTGAGCAAAGATGAAATGGGTTCAAGATAATGACTCTGGTGACTTAACAAATATTTAAAAAAAGAAGAGTAAATGGGTCCATGATGGGAATTGTAAGATTCTCAAAAGACAGTGTAATGATGTCGATTGGCAAGGTTGTTTTCGGCTTGTAGCAGGAGTGCCAACATGATAAATAATGTGGCTTTAATGAGAGAAAGAAACAGGGGGTGTCATTAAAAAGCTATTGGAAGCAGCAAAATAAACATTTTTTCTGGTTATGAGTAAAGTGATTTGAGTATATTTCGGCTTACAGAAATGACTTTGGGAGAAGTAATAATAATTGATCAAATCCTTAATGTTTGCCAGAGGCTTTAAGAGCAAGGGAGCAAATTGAACAATAGAGGCATTTATATGGTTTTGTAGGAAATCCTTTCTCCTACTCCCCAACTCTTGATGACTTAAAATTCATCTGGAATTGGGTTTATTGTCTGCCTCCCCCTTCAACTGTAGCAAAGATTGTGCAAATAAACTACAGAACTGAGAGCTGCAGTTTTCAGAATAGAGTTGAAAAGGTTTTAATAGAATTGGATAATTTTAAATGCACTTTAAAATTTTGGAGGTTTGATCACATTTTATTTTTTGCCTGAGAAAGCTTTCTTTTTCTGTCTACATATGCCATTTAGTCTGTTACTATGATGAAAAAAAATGGTTGAAAACACTGTCCCCTGGTTAAATAAATTATGGTACATCCATACGTTGGGATGATATGTAAATGTAAAAAGGACTGATGAAGCATTTTAAGTATTGTCATATTAAGTGAAAAAAGCAAGGTGCAGAAAAACTAAATATGCTACTATTTTTTAAAAGGACACAAATAGATGATCTTTTGTATTGAAATCTATGTGATACATAACATTGTGTAAATTTAAGGTGTGCAATGTTAATTTGATACATTTATATATTGTAATACGATTACCATTGTAGCGATAATTAGAACCTCTATTGTGTTACATAATTATCATTTCTTTTTAGTGGTTGGAATAATTAAGTTCTAGTCTCTTAACCACTTTAATGATTGTAATATAATATTTGTTGGCTATATTCACTATATCATGCATTAGAGCTCCACGACTTACTACTCACTGCCAGTTTGTGCCCTTAAACAATATCCTTCCTACCCCAATGATAGATTAATAGATTAGATGACAGATAAATAGATTAGATAGACAGATAGATGATAGATAGAAAGTAGATGATGGATGGATGGATGGAGAGAGAGAGAGAGAGAATGAGGCCCTTGACAACTGTGACAGTGTTGTTTCCCTGGAAACGGCAGTAGGGCAATTATTGTCCAGGTCATCAATCACCAAAGGTCAGGAATGGGCCTCCCTCAATAGTCTAAGAGGGAACTATTGGCAATAAACTCATCTACACTCAATTTGAACCAGTTTTAATTTTTACTCCTTAGAGTATCAAGTTATATAAATTTCATGCAGTGTGAGTCAGGGGTTCTTTTTTAAGTACTTGGTCTAAATGAAGGGTTACTTGTGAGCAGGTGTGTCCACTTCCCTGTGACTCTGAATACTCGAATACCCTTGATCCAAGTCTGCTCAGCCTTTGTCTCCTGGCTGTCCCTATTCTCCAGACTCTCCAGGTGAGTTCTTTACCACCTGGGCGCCCTCTGCCTACTCTGGGAGTCTCAATGATCTGCAGTGGACACAACTTCAGGCTTAATTCTTGGCAGTGTGGTTTTTACAAGAGGTAATGTTTTCTCTGGTTTGTCACACTTTTCCTGACAATGCTTGGATTTTTTGCCAATTTTTTTTTCTGTTGCTTGTGGCAGTATATGAAGCTGCTGTGGTCTTCCTGGATCTCTGAACTGATAATCCAGGGTCCATTTCAGAAATGACCTCAGGCTTGCCCTTTTGCATCTCTCCCCAGCCACTTTTCTTCTTATTCATACCACCTTGGGAAACACTCCTATGCTCTATTTCTGACAGCTTGACATTTCACTAACCTGAAAAGCTTAGTACTACCTGCAAACCTAAATATTCAATTTTCTGAATATGGATGAAAATGTTAAACCCTGATCCAGCTCCAATCCCAGAGGACTCCTACATTAATATTTTTTTCAGTGAAATGCTTCTTTTTTCTTCTCTCTCAGCTCCCAGTCCATGACTAAATAGATCCAAAAAATCATGTTGATTCAATTTTTTAAAAAACAATCTTTGGTGTGAAACTTTGTCCAAGGCTTTTAGAATGGAGAAATCGTATTCACATGACCTTTTACCCCTTAAAGAGAAAGATAGCAGTTTGGTTAGGTTGTGACATGTGCTTTCAGATGCCAGGCTGTGTTATCCAGAAGATTCTTTGCCCAGTGGGGAAGTAAGATTCCCTGGTCTATAGCTGCCATGACCCCACTGGAATTGTCTTTCTGTGTGAGAGTCTATGTGCTCTGTCTCTGGGTGCTCCTTTAATAATGGGCAAGAAGTTTTGAATAACCATATAATTCCCCCCAAGAGTCATTTGAGCCTTCCTGAGTGTGTGTTATTTGATTGATGCACGCGCGCGTGTGGTGCATTTTTGGACTGGGTACAGAAGGTCCAATTCCTTTTCATTGTTTACTGAGCAGTTGCTTCAAAAGATACCTTGGCCATATCTTCATTAGTAGAAACCCAAGTAAGTCCTTTCATTTCTTTAGCTTCTTTGATATTCTTTTTTCCTCCCCAAATTTCCTTTTGCACCCCAAGCACTCACCTTTTCCGACTCTTCCTTCCTTTTGATTGAGAGAGACTGGAGTGACTGAATTTGGTTTCCTTTGTAAGAAGGTAGATAGCTAGTGGGAAGCAGCAGCATAGCACAGAGAGATCAGCTAGAAGCCCTGGAGGGGTGGGATAGGGAGGGTGGGAGGGAGGGAGCCGCAAAAGGGAAGAGATATGGGAACATATGTATATGTATAACTGATTCACTTTGTTATAAAGCAGAAACTAACACACCATTGTAAAGCAATTATACCCCAATAAAGATGTTAAAAAAAAAAAAAGAAGCCATGCAACCAGCCTGCTGTAAGTTTGCACCTGACTCACCTCCACACTTCGTGGGCTTCCTGTCTTCTGTACTCAAGTGCCAGAAGCAAAGTCAGCCCCTCCTCAATCCTGCCGTTATGAGTTTATTATCTAATTACCCCATGGCAGAGTGGCTCTGACACCTGGCTTTAGTCCTTGCGGGCACATGAACCTTGATTTGCAGCTGCACCTAGGAATGCACTGGGCTCAGCCCTGTGCCCTTTGCTGGTGCTTGGAAACTCATCCTGAGACTGTGCTTCCATCTGCTCATCCAAGTATCCGTGAGTAGCCTGTGGCTCAAGAAGTTCCCTTGAAAAGCCCCCCACAAAGGGTACCATCTTCTGAAAACTTCAAAAACCTGCCCTCTGGTTTCTTGTTTACCCCTCACGCTCTGAGTATGAAGTTTTCACTGAATCACTCTCACTGGGGGAGGCTGGTGACTGTTAGCCCTCAGGGTTGCATTCTTTGTGGTTTAGCCTTCCTGGGTCTTAAGCCCTCAGGGAATCTTTCCATCCCCCATCCTTTGACCCAAAGATCAGGGCATAGTCACACCTTGGGAGCTGGCAGAGAGGAACTCTGGGGCTTTATGGCTTTACTTACTTTATGGCTGGTGGCTGGTTGGCTTTCCCGCTGAGAGGAGAGTTCAGCTGTTTCCCTCTGTGTCCCTGCAGAGCTGGAAGCGAGTTGGGCCCCTTGGTCCCCTCTCATCACAATCTCTTTGTATGCAGAGGTCTCAGGGTGGCAAGAGTAGGAGTTGCTGCCCATCCAGGCCAAATGCATGTCCATTATTTGACCTTAGTGTTTAATGACACAGGACTCAGGGCCTGGTCGCTTAAAGCCTTGAATTTCAGGGAAGTCTGTGTAAAGCGGAGCCTGGTACAGCCTGTTAAAGAAATTTACCCTTTATTGAGTGAAAACCAAGTGCCTAACACTTCACCTTCATTTAATCCTTGTAACACCGTGGCCATCTTATAGATGATGAACCAGAGTCAGGGCAATGTTCGTGATCATCAGGAAATGGGACAGCTGGGACCTGAAGCCAGGTTTGCCTGACTCTGGAATCCCTGTGCTTAATCACCTGGTTAGTAGTGGTCCTGAGTGATCTTCCGACCAGGACCAGCAGCCAGCATCACCTGGAACTTGTTAGAAATGCAAATTCTTGGCTCCTCCCGAGACTGGCTGAATCAGAAAGTCTGGGGGTGGGGCCCAGACGCCTGTAATTGAACAAGACCCGCAGGTGTTCAGATGCACCTGTGTCGTGCCACTCTGCTCCTTTCTGCTCCACTATGATACCCTTATTCAGTATCAACCAAAAGTCAGGAGGAGAGAGACAAGGCAGGAAATGGGAAGAAGGAGAAGAAAGAAGAGAGAGGGAAAGATGCGTTGGAAAGGAACAATTGAGCTTAATGGGTCTTTGGAGGGGTCTAAATTAGGAGAAAAAGTAAAGTACTCCAAGGAAACTAGAGGAAGGCCAGCCTCCCTTTGGTTCAGAGTAGAGAGAGGCATTCTCATCATCCTCATTACTTTATTCGTCAGCTGGCTGAACCTGATTCATACCTTTGTGAAGATGGCTGGCGATATCCCTCACCTTTGCTGTGGGCAGTATCGCATTCAGGAGCTTGGTCATACATTCAGGTGAAATTCAGCTTCAGCTGAGAGAAGAGGTGACAGCCCAGAGTGGCAGACAGATGGCACCGCCCACTTGCTTTTCCCTAGCATTCCGAAGAGCCTTCTGCCACCCACCAAAGAGGCTGACTTGCCTCTGTTTACTATGACTAAGTTCCTCCCTGGTGATAACTAGTAGAGCAGGCCATCTCTCTTTGCCCAGAACCCCACAGAACCAAGGAAAATCGCATGTGGGGTGACAGGTACTTTGCCAGGCAGGAGTCAGGTTGCAACTTCAGAGTTAAATCTGTTGAGTAAAATGAGGCTCCTGCAATTTCTCCTAAACCCGCACATCCCCACTGATAACCCCTGGCCTAGAAGCAAAAGGAAGAAGAAACCTTGTCTAGCCAAGACTTTGGGGCAATTTCCTGAAGACCCACATTTGTGAGACCCCTGTTCAGCTGCTGCAGTGGGGATGGGGCTGGAGTGATACGAATAGAGGAAGAGGGGGAATCTAAGCAAAAACAAAAACAACAAACTTATACTTCAAGACTCATATTGTAAGAGGAGGAGATAGATCTGGGAGCCAGCTTTGGCTTGTAGATCTGGCTCCCAGATCCATCTCCTGTAGAAGACAACAGGGCTTATGGGTATGTTAAAAAAATATTCCCTCTTTTTGCTTATCTGTATTTTCTGAGTTTTTTACAATGAACTTGTATAACTTAAGTAACAAAAAGAAGTAAGTGTATTAAAAAATTCAGCAAAAAAAGTAAGAATTAAAAATGTATCTCTAACCAATCACCCAATCACAGTCGAGACTCCTCAAACCAGAAGAGCTTCTAGAAAGCATACATGCCAATACCTTCCTTTGGAGGCCAAAAGATTTGCCAGGAGTGAGTCTTAGAACACAGATTTTTAAAAAAAATGTTAAGGGATAAAAAGAAGAGCATTTCAGAGCATTAGGTTGTCTTTGGAAGGATCAGGCAATTAGAAAGAAAGTGGTCCCTGAGCAGGGCCAGAGCATGCAGGGCTGATGCCAGGCTGATGAGGTCCTCATGCCAAGAGCTCAGTCTGACTGATGGTTAAAATCATGACCTAGGCATTAAACAAGCCTGGATTTGAATCTAGGCTCTGCCATTCACCACCTTCACCAACTCCCCATCTACAAAATGGTGACAATTACACCTGCATGACAGGGTTCTTGTGAGGGTCAAATGAAACAGTGCCTCTAATGGCTTAGCACTTTCCACAGCACACTGTGGGGAAAAAAAAAAGAAAGAAAGAAAAAGAAAAAACACACAACAGACAAAAGCCTAGCATCCTAACTACGTGGCAAGCACTAGTATAGATTCTTTTTATTCATTAACTAATTTAAGTCTCATGAAACCCCTAGAAATGGGTTACTATTATTGTCCCAACTTTACAGATGAGGAAACTGAGGCACAGAGAGGTTTAAGGAGCCTGCCCAAAGTTCCATAACTAATAAGAGAAGGAGCTGAGATTTAAATGCAAGAGAATGTGGTGATCATTTTGTAATGCATAGAAAGGTCAAATCACTATGTTGTGCACCAGGAACTAACATAGTATTATAGATCAATTGTACTTCAGAAAAACCCAACCCACCAACCAAACAAACTCATAGAAAAAGAGATGAGATTTGTGGTTATCAGAGCAGTGGGATGGGGTGGGGGGGATTGGATAAAGGTGGTCAAAAGGTACAAACTTCCAGTTACAGGATAAATAAGTACTAGGGATATAATATACAACATGATTAAGTAACAGTGCTGTAGGTTATATATGAAAGTAAAGAGTAAATCCTGAGTTCTCATCACAAAGAAAAAAATAATTTTTTCTATTTAATTTTGTATCTATATGAGATGATGGATGTTCACTAAACTTATCGTGATAGTCATTTCATGATGTATGTTGTCAAATCATTATTCTGTACACCTCAAATTCACACGGTGCTGTATGTCACTTATATCTCAATAAAACTTGAAGGAAAAAGAAAAAGAAGAAAATTAAAAATAAATACAAGAGAAAGATCTGGAAGGCCAAGCACCCATCTGTTGTTAACAGGGGTTTACCTGTGAGGGAGTGTGATTTACATGGGAGGACTCTCATTTTTTACTTCTACACGCTTCTGTAAAGTTTGACTTTTCACAATGACTAGTGTTTATTACTTTTGCTGTTTATTTTTTTTAAAAAAAGAGGTAAAAATATTGCTTGTTAAGCTGTGTCTGAGTTCCATGGTCTGAGCTTCTTCCTCCCACCCTTTCTTTTTCCTAAATTCCAGATTGAGAAGAACAACAAATAGAATTCTAGCCTCCTCTTGCTGTAGCAGTAACATTTTAGGAACAGTGAACGTGTGCGGCTTTGAACCCGATCAAGTCAAGGTGCGAGTGAAGGACGGAAAGGTGTGTGTGTCAGCTGAGCGCGAGAACAGATATGACGGCCTGGGATCGAAAAAGTACAGCTACATGAACATCTGCAAAGAGTTCAGCTTGCCCCCGTGTGTAGATGAGAAGGACGTGACGTACTCCTACGGGCTCGGCAGTTGCGTCAAGATCGAGTCTCCCTGCTACCCTTGCATGTCTCCCTGCAACCCCTGTGATCCCTGCAACCCCTGTGACCCCTGCAACCCATGCTATCCCTGTGGGAGCCGGTTTGCCTGTAGGAAGATGATTTTGTAAAGTGTAGGAACCCAGGACTTAGTAGAGTCAGGTATCCAGCCCAGCAGCTCTTTCAGCGTTTCTCTCCCCCTTCCCATGGCCCGTGTTATTCAGGAACATAGAAAACTGAATACATAACTGCAATCCACTGGTGTGTGAGAGTATTTTGGTTCAACCCACCACAGAGCCCCGCCAGGTTAGTGGGCAACGGAAGGATAAACAGATGGGAACGGAGATGAATGGTAAGATCTGCCCTCCTGTGTGCTACTTTATACCCCACTACCGCCAAATCCCAGGAAAAGATACTTTTGGGGTGGGCATCCCCAGACACTGTTTTTCCAGATGATTTTGTGACATGACCTTGTCCAGAAATGAAACAGTCAAAGCAGAAACCAAGACTAGTTAGGGCTGAAGGCAAGCACTTTTTTTTTTTTTTGCGGTACGCGGGCCTCTCACTGTTGTGGCCTCTCCCATTGTGGAGCACAGGTTCCGGACGCGCAGGCTCAGCGGCCATGGCTCACGGGCCCTGCCGCTCCGCGGCACGTGGAACCCTCCCGGACTGGGGCACAAACCCGCGCCCCCTGCACAAGGCAAGCGCTTTTTCAAAGCTACTCCGGTAGGGAGCACTGGAGAGAAATGTGGATGGAGTTTTGACTGGGGCAACGATGAGAGTACAAAAGTATGGGGGGAGCATGTTCACTGACAGATGGTGGGGTGGCCACACAGCTGTTGTGTCTCAACATTCCTGTGATTTGGGGGAAGGGCCAGCTCTGGCTCAGGGTGATTTGCAACCTCCTAAGGATTTATTTCAACTATCTGCTTTTCTCAAACCCTAAAATTCCTTCAAGGCACAGAAGTTCAGTCCAAAGTTCATGAGTGGAAAAGTACAGCTGTCATGAAATGAGAGCATAGTTCACCTGAACGTGGACCCTCATGGACACAGCCCGTGAGAAATTCGTGACCGCCAAGACAGAAATAAGTGTAAAGGAAGAGGGATGATGGGGAGGGCTCAGAATGAGGACACCGGCTGGTTACAGATCTGACTATTACGGGGAACGCAAAACCCTCACGTTTGCACAGTAAGTCTTTTTCATTAGTCTCACCTGCATGTGCGTTAAAGCCTTGGCTGCATATGGGAATCACTTAGGGAAGCTTTAAAAACATGGATGCCCTACTTCCCTGGTAGCGCAGTGGTTGAGAGTCCGCCTGCCGAAGCAGGGGACACGGGTTTATGCCCCGGTCTGGGAAGATCCCACATGCCGCGGAGCGTCTGGGCCCGTGAGCCATGGCCGCTGAGCCTGCACGTCCGGAGCCTGTGCTCTGCAACGGGAGAGGCCACAACAGTGAGAGAGGCCCGCGCACTGCAAAAAAAAAAAAAAAAGGATGCCAAACTATAAAGGTAAAAAACACAAACTAAATCACACACACA
Source organism: Neophocaena asiaeorientalis asiaeorientalis (assembly GCF_003031525.2). Lineage (NCBI taxonomy): Eukaryota > Metazoa > Chordata > Mammalia > Artiodactyla > Phocoenidae > Neophocaena > Neophocaena asiaeorientalis. The sequence continues at coordinate 576,597 of NW_020174423.1, read as the reverse complement.
CAAAAAGAAAAAAAAATTTTTTTAACATTTTAAAGAAAAAAAAGTACTGATGCCTGGGTCCCATCTCCAGAGATTCTAATGTAATAGATCTGAGGTGTGCAGCCTGGACGTCGAGATTTTTAAAAGTCTCCCCAGGTAACTGAATCACACAGGTAAGGTTGAGAAACTCTGGATAGGATCTTAAAGCTCTCAAAGCCCTTTTTCCTCAAAAGCTTCCTTCAAGTTCAATGTTACAGAATATTGATGGTGATAGCAAACACATTTTGCTTTCAGTTGAGGGAAGTAATGGCCCGCTAATACAGGTGGTGAATGAAAAACATTGAACATTTCAAAAATTTATTACCTAGCAGCTAGGTATAAATGAATGTTTGTATGTACCAAACAGTAGAGTTACCTTTATAAGTGTCTTGCCATACTTTGATGACATGTTCATAAATATTCTAGTTTCTAAGTAACACATTTTAAAAATGGATTTTGAAAAAATTTCATGCTGTGGAGTCAATGGACTCCCACTGGTGTCTTGAAAAAGTAGGAATCTCTGTCCTCTGGAGGGTGCCATTCCAGGGCATGCCTGGTGACAGTTCATTATTTTATTCACCTACCCACCTGCTCACCCTCCTGTTAGTCCAGATTCAATTCATTCATTCACCAACCTGTCAGCAGATTTATCAGTTTAAATGCCAGATATTGTGCTCTATAGCAGAGATGGAGAGAAATACCCTCTTCACAAATGCCTCAGATTAAATTCAAGGAGGTGTTTGCGGGGGTTGGGAGAGGAGGGAGTTCCAAAGAAACTGAATTTACAAGGGCTAGGAGAGGCCAGAGGGGCATTCCAGATGGGCCTTGGGCATTTCCAAGGAATGTACTGGTGACCTCACTGCCTCGCAGGACGCCTTGGGGAAGCCTGGCCTGCGGTGGACTGGTTGCCTGAGTCTGCTCATCATCCTCACAGGCAAGTGTTTGTCTACTGAGTACCTGCTATGACGAAGCGCAGTGCCAGGAGCTGTTGTCAATGAGAAGTACCTTTCCAGGAACTTCTCACAGCGAAGGCAAGACTAACACCATGCTATAATTGTCAAAGGCTTTAAGTGTGCTTTAGACAATGTGTCAGTAACAGGAAGAGTCCTGGAGTCAGGATGCCAGACAGGGTGTCTGAAATCCAGCACTCACTGCTCCAGAAGCAACTGGTCCACCACTTAGAACCCCTTCCAGCAGATCATCTTTCTCTTTGCACTGTAGAGAGCTCCCCCAAGGGCATGGTCATGACCCTTTGCGGCTGGAATAACTTCTGCTCTTAGTGGAATGGGGATCACCAAGCATCAGAAGGTCTGAAATTTCCAGTCTGGAAGGTTCTGGAGGGAAAATACCCCTTTTCTTCTACTAAAACTTCAGTGACAACTGCATTTTCATACACTAAGGAAAATGGCCTGAGAAGAATTTTACTCCAGTTTGTGATGTACTTATTTATTTTTGCAGAAAACAACCTTTTTTTAATTTTTTTATACTCACGAATTTGTAGGTCAGAAATTCAGGAAGGGCTTGGTGAGATGCTTTGTCTTTGCTCCATTTGGGAACACCCAAATGGCTGGAATCTTCTAGAGTCTTCTTCATTCACTATTTGGCACCTAGGCTGGGGTGACTCCAAGAGCTGGGCTGTGATTTTAGATGAAAAAAATCTTATAGTGTTGTACAAAATGTCACACTTTATTATACACATAAAGAACTGCTTTTATTGAAAACAATACAACAACATGAATCATAACATTCAGCATTAAAAATGTTTCCACTAATGGAACGTTTGAAATTGACACTGCATTAGAGGGGAGGGATAAATCAGGAGCTTGGGATGAATATACACACACTACTATATAAAGACAGATAACCAACAAGGACATATTGTACAGCACAGAGAACTCAATATTCTGTGATAACCTATAAGAGAAAATAACCTAAAAAAGAATGAATATATGTATATGCATAACTGAATCACTTTGCTGTACAACTGAAACTAAACATTGTAAATCAACTATACGCCAATAAAATTAAAATTAAAAAAAAACCCACTGCATTAGAAAATTACAGGAATATGGTCACCATGCCTATGAAAACTACAGTCAATTAGTCAACAAAACAGTTAAGCTTTGTTCACTGTTTTTCTCCCCCATATGTTTGTGGTTATAAAGACCATTTACATTAAAAATGGATCAAGGTTTAGTGTTGGTTCTATAGATATGAGTATTTATCCCAGGTTTCCTGGGACACCCCAGGTTTCAAATGACTGTATCCTGGTTTGGGGATGGGAGGATGTGGTCCACACTGTTGGCTTTGTGTGGTGAGGGTTTCCTGATCCAGATGTGAAGGGGTTAGAATGGACCATTTGGATAATATCTGAGACAGCAACAGAACAAAAGGGTACAAGAACAAGAAAGCTGTTTGAGTGAAATTGGCAGCCCTTGAAGAAGCAGGCAAAGGTGGCAGGCAAGCATGAGGCCAGGATGTGTCGGGGCGAAACAACTTGACAATAGATTAGGCAACCGTCTTGGAAGAGGAAGTTGGTTTTCTTGAATCAGCAGCTTAGTCACCTTCCGGCATCATCAGTGTCAAGTACGTTTTACCCTTCAGGGCCTGGCTATGGGATTCTGACGTGGTTTTGCCACCTCAGAAGGGGGTGGGTTTTAGAAAGGTGGGCCTACAGGTTCATTTGTGGGAGAAACCTTCATTCCTTCTTCACGTGAATCCATTCAAGGGCTTCCTCTGTGCCCCACAGCCTGTGAGAAATGGCAGGATCCGGAAATGGCCAAAACCCAAATCTTTGCCTTTGAGGAGTTTTCAGTCCAGGGTGGGAGACAGGCCTATAAAGTAGTAAATTATAATCCCACCTTATCAAGGATTCCTATCTAGATAGAACCAAGCACTGAGGGGCACAGAGAGGAGACAGCCACTAACCACGGGACAGCTGGGGTGACTCAGGCCGGCCATCGTCTAGCCTCACACAGTCCTTTTTCTAAGTCCTTTTCCGCTTCAGTGGGTGAGTACAGGGAATAACAAGACTTGTTCCTCCCGGGGTTGTGTAAGTGCTTCTGAGAAGCCCCCTTATCCTTCCAGGCTCCTGTTGCTTCTTTCCCTACTTTCTTCCCTTTAAGGACCTGTCAGAGTCCAGGCAGGAAACAGAGAGTACACTCAGCTGCGGTTTTTAAAAGGCTTTTTAGTGAAGTAACTATTTACAGAGGTGTGCGTAGCTTCCCAGAAGTAGTAAGAGACATTGATGCCCAGAGCAGCTGCCCACAAGGGGAAGCCACTCGCCCACCTGACCTGCAAGAGGCAGGGGAAGAGGTGGTGGCGTCCAGGTGAAAGCTGGCCTCCTGGGAGAGGGGCTGCTGGACAGGAGCTGTGAATGTAGAAGAATGTACTGCTGCCAGGACTGCCCAGCAGGTGCATAGTGAGAGCAATAAATACTCCCACCTCCCTTTCCTCCCAACCTCCAATTCCCTGACAGTGTATCCCGTTAGCCAGCCCCAGTGGGCGACCAGAAGGCGAGGGAGCCCGTGAGGGGTTCAATGAGGTTAGCCGCCAGGGCCCACAGCGGAACAGAGAACTTAATGCAGAACTTTAGAGTTAATGGAAAATAACCCACACTCTTTCTTTCCTCCCTCCCTCCCTCCCTTCCCTCTTACCTGCTTGCCCACAAGGCATCAGGCCAGGCATTGAGGAATCAAGGATCAACAAGCCAGACCTGGCCCTCACCTTTAAGTCTAGGAAGCAGACAGACAAAGGGATACAGGGTGGGATGGACAAGCTCAGGAAACAACCCTGGGGTCTGGTTTTACTTCACCAAATTCAAGCCATAAAGCTCCTTGCTCCTAGAACTAGTGTCTGAAGGGACCCCATGAAAACCTTTACTCACAGCTCATCCCAGAAAGCCCAGGTGATGGACCACTTGGAATTCAGAGACAAAATGCTTCTCAGCCCCAAGTCACTATCCCCCATGCCCTCTGTTATTCTTCAGCATTTCTATCTCTTATTTAAACCCAGGCACTCTTCCTTAATATGTAATAGCAGAGAAATTCAGAAGAACAGCTTTTAACCTTGGGATGAAGAAAAACAATTTGAGCAAGACAGGGTAGCCAGAAGCCATAACAAAAAATACAGATATATTCGATTACATTTTTTAATATTGTGAGGCAAAAATCATAAAGTCAATGGAGATATAATAGACTAGGAAAAAAATAGTTGAGACCTGTCAAAGTCTATATCCTTAGTAAACAATTTGAAAAGCAAAGGATAAACAATTTAAAAAGAGACAAGAAGAATATGTATAGCAGCTTTATTCATAATCTCTAAAAACTGAGAGCAGTCAAGATGTCCTTCAATAGAACATAAAATGGATTAAAAAAACTGTGGTACGTCCACACAGTGGGATATTATTTTGTGATTTTAAAAAATAATAGGCTATCAAGTCACGAAAAGACAAGTATGAATCTCAAATACATATTGATAAATGAAAGACGTTAATCTGAAAAGGCTACGTACTGCATGATTCCAACTACATGAGATTCTGGAAAAGGAAAAACTATAGAGACAGTAAAATGATCAGTGATTGGCAGGGATTTGGTAGGAGTGGGGTAGAGGGTTGAATAGAAGAAGCATGCAATTTCTTTTAGGGTGGTGAAACTATTCTGTATGTAGCATCCTTGTAGATACAGGACACCATGTATTGATCAAAATCCATAGAACTTTACAGCATAAATAGTGAACAAATGCATACACGTTTAAAAAAAAAAAACATTTAGGAGGGACTCCAGGATTGAATGCAGACTGTGATGACATAATCTGTATTACAAATGTAACAAAACATCTCCCTGAAGGGGGTGAGGGGGAAAGGCGCTGACCTAGGTAATTTTGGAAATGAGTAGAGCCATAAGACTAAAGGCAAAAAGAGCTGCGCATAAAACTGTACTCTGTTTGATGAAATTTTTTTCCCATCAGGGTATAGGTTAATAATTCTGATACTGGTATACATGTGTACTGGAAATAAACAATTAAGTAAATATTGGTGGTTGGAGGGAGCCAGGCTTCTCACCCTTGGAGTGGGCATTTACAAATAAGCATGGGAAAGAGGCTAGACTATTCCTCTTGGTGGTAATGGATTAGAGTTGCAGATATAGTAATTAATTCATGTTCATACAGAAATATTTATAGGTATGTATAGATATACTGGTAAGTTCACATATATTTCCTTGCTCTGTCAGCTGAGAGGACATGGAAGCAATAACACCCCAGTAGCAATGAGCAATCCTGTACCCAGACCTGGTTTCTAATACCATCCTCTCATAAGAGAAACTAGGACTCCTTGGAGAAAAGGCTGATTCTAGGATAGGGCAAGCTGATTCTAGGATACAAGAAGAACCTGGAGCACCTTGAAGTGCCAGAAAGTAAGGATGTGCTCAAAAAAACAAAAACTGTATTGATGGGGATATGTCAAAGGGTCATGGGAGCCATCTGAAATGGTCAAAGCTGGAACAATTTGAACAAGAAAATAAGTAAGATAGTATTGCATTATAACCCAAAATATAAAGTAAATATCCATGCATCTAAATGGATATATATATATAAATGAATGATTGAGTAAACAATTAAATGAGGGAAACAGACAAATCTCTCATACAGAAGAATTCCAAATAATTTATGTAGATACTTTATCCTAAAGGAGGAGCATAACAGTCGACTCCTTAGGTGTGGGTTGCACGTAGTAACTTCCTTCCAAAGAGTCCAGTATGGAAAAAGGGGGGAAAGAATAACTTTGCAGGGGAGAATCTGACAAACACTACCTCAGCCAGGTGCTCAAGGCCAACATCAAGGTGATTAGTCATGTTGATAGTTTGGATCCTAACGCCAGTCTAGTCATGAGAAAAAGATCATTCAAGTCCCAGACAGGGACATACTACACAATGCCTGACCAGCATTATTCAAAATTGTCAAGGTCGTCAAAAATAAGGAGTGTCTGAGAAGCTATCAAAGCCAAGAGGAGCCCAAGGAGATGAAACAACTAAATGTAACGTGGTGCCTGGATGGGATCCTGGCACAGAAAAGGGACATTAGGTAAAAAAATTAAGGACATCTGAAGAAACTCCTCAATTAATAATAATGTATCAATATTGGTCCATTGGCTGTAACAAATGTACCAAAGTAATGTAAGCTGTTATTAGTAGGAGAAACTGAGCACAGCTCTGTGGGAACTCTCTGCACTGTCTTCACAATTTTTCTGTAAATCTAAAACTGTTCTTAAAAATAAAGTTATTTTAGGGCTTCCCTGGTGGCGCAGTGGTTGAGAGTCTGCCTGCCGATGCAGAGGACACGGGTTCGTGCCCCGGTCCGGGAGGATCCCACATGCCGCGGAGCGGCTGGGCCCGTGAGCCATGGCTGCTGAGCCTGCGCGTCCGGAGCCTGTGCTCCGCAACAGGAGAGGCCACAACAGTGAGAGGCCCGTGTACCGCAAAAAAAAATAAAGCTTATTTTAAAATAATAAAATAAATGATAGGCAAGAGGGTAATTTGCAGAAGAGGAAATGTAAGTAGTCAATGGACATGAAAAAATCACCCTGAACCCTGTGTTCATTGCAGAGATGTGCATTAAAACATTAATGGCATATTCTTTTTCACACATCAAATTAACTTAAACCATAAACAGCAACACTATTTTACTCTGGCTGGAGGCGGTTTTGTGGTTAAGAGGGCATGCTCATTTCTTGCTGGTAAAAGTGTAAGTTACTAAACCTTTTGGACAACAATCTGACATTATCTACTAAAAAGGCACATATCAGGGACTTCCCTAGTGGCACATGGGTTAAGAATCCACCTATCAATGCAGGGGATGCTGGTTCATTCCCTGGTCCGGGAAGATCCCACACGCCATGGAGCAACTAGGCCCGTGCACCACAACTACTGAAGCCCACGTGCCTAGAGCCCATGCTCCGCAACAAGAGAAGCCACCACAACTAGAAGCCCACGCGCAGCAATGAAGACCCAACGCAGACAGGAAAAAAAAAAAAAAGGCACATATCTTTGGAAGCCATATTCCACTTCAGGCAACCTTCAGAAATAAGAGCACTGGTGTACACAAACCAAAGGACACATTTTGAAAATTGGTTTGAAGAGGTGGAAGTCAGAAAACCATCTGAATATCTCTCAATGAGGTAAGAGCTGAATGGATTACAATTTGCTCATCCTGCGGAATATTTAATAAACATGATGAGTGAGGTTCCCATGGATTAATCTGGAGGGACTCCATGGTACATTAAGAGGAAGAAGTTATGGATTAACATGTATGACCCTGGTACTGTAAAACAACCAGCACACGACACAACAACACAAATGTATGTGTGAAGATGAACATGGATGAAAGATCTGAGTTGAATTTTTAATAGTTTATGGACAGGAGTTATCAGGGAAGAGTGGGCTGAGCCATCACCTTGTTCCTTATGTATCTCTGCATTGTTCGTAACACAAACAAAGCATAGGTTACTTTTTATTTTTAAGAAACTAAATAAAATTTAAATTTTAAAAATTCAATGGTCATATGGTAGGCAGAATAATTTCCTCACCCACCCAAGACATCCAAGTCCTAATCCCTGGAACCCATGGGTATGTTACTTTACATGACAAAATGTATAAACTCACAGTTGCAAGTGTGACTAAGTTAAGGATCTTAAACTGCAAAGATTATCCTGGATTATTCAGGTGGGCCTGATGTAATCACAAGGATCCTTGGAAGAGGAAGGCAGGAGGGTCCCATCCACAGTAGGACATGTGATGTCAGAGGCAAAGGTTGGAGTGACACAAGCCAAAGGACCTCCAGTCATGGAATGCAGGCAGCCTCTTAGGAGCTGGAAAAGGCAGGAGATGGATTCTCCCCTAGAGTACGCAAAAGGAACACAGTTCAGCTGACACCTAAATTTTAGAACTTCTGACCTCCAGAATTTAAGAAAAGAGATCTGTGTTGTTTTAAGTCACTGAGATTGTGGTACTTTGTTACAGCGATAACAGGAAACAAATACAGGGTCACATTTAAGATGTGATTCACCACTGCTACTTTAGCATTTCTGAGATCCTGAAGGGAGAGTTTTTATGGGGTAAAAGACATAGCCTGAATATCTCAGATTTCAGCTGGGGAGGAGTCAGTCCCATGCGAGAGGAGTGTAAGGAAAACCTTATAAGATCAGAAAACTTGTTGAAGGGCGGCAGTGGTCCTCAGCCCTGGCTGTGCATCAGAATCAGCTGAGGATGCTAGAACACTCCTGCCAGAGGAACTCTCACACAGGCTCACAAGGGCACATACACAAGGATGCTCACTGCAGAGCTGCCAGGGCTGGAGGACAGCTCAGGGCTATGTGGGTGTTCATCCCTACAAGAATGGAAAGTAAGGTATGAGGGACACTGTGCAGGAATGAGAAGCCAGGAGGTAGTATTCATATGTCAATAAAGACAGAACCTTAAAACATACTATTGGGGGGAACAGATAAGAAACAACCTACAAATGTACATTAAAAACACATATACCCAAACAACCCTATATATTTATAAGAATACAAGCACATTTAATAACATATCTAAAATCCCTGGGGTACCCTTAGCAGGAGGGAAAAAGAGTGGGGATCAGGGAGGAAGAGGTCAAATAATAAAGAGAGTAATAAAAATATTGAAAAGGGCAGTACTCTGAGTGCACTAGTGATGGTAAGTGGTATAAACATCGAGGAATTCAATCAATTTTATTCTGTGCCTAGACTCCAAAAAGGAGGAAGGAAAGATTCAGCTTAATGAGATTCCAGACCAGGGATCGAACCTATGTCCCCTGCACTGGGAGGCAGATTCTTAACCACTGCACCAGCAGGGAAGCCCTGGGCCTGGGTCATTTTTAAAAGCTCCAGAGATGATTCTGATGTGCCTCCAGGGCTGAGAACCTGGGGCTCATGCTGAACACAGGCAGTTCTGTGGATGACCCTCTAGAGAAGAGGTGGCCCTGGAGAGAGCAGGAGGTGGTGGTAGGGACACGGGGCCCCTAAAAATGGCAGCTATTGTGATAGAATGATGGCATCATGGGTAGTTCTCTTCCTGTATCTTCTAAATACACAGGACGTCTTTGTATTGCATATATATGCAATATATATTTATATTTTATTATTTATTTACATTTTAATTATATATATTAGATATATATTTTTAATGCCGTTGACTTTTTGTTTTTAATTAGTTTTGAGTTTCTAGGGAGAGTTAAGAGCCATGAGGGAACTCAACAGCCACTTGAGATTTTAAAGCTCAGACTAAATAGTAGCAGGTGCCAAATTCATCAAAAAGAAATGTTAAAGGGCAGTTGAAACAAGAGTTAACACTTTAAGGTAAGAAGAAATCTTAAGTTATATCTAAAACATTTGTCCTTATATAGTGCATTTCATAATTTAAATATAACAAGTGCATTTAATTAATATTTGTTATCTAGATAAATGATACACTTATGAAAAGAAAGTGGATGTACTGAATGGGGAGAACGTGTTAGGCTGAGTCCTCTGAGAAGCAAGTACAAGACAAGATGAAATGAACAAGAAATTTATTAGAGGAAACATCTGTGAGAGAAAAGAGGGAGGGAGCCAGAAGAGGCTGGGAGAGCCTGGCTTCAGAGCATAATACAGGTCTGCCACTTAGTGAAGGAGAGAGGAAAGGAACGAAGGCTGGGTGAAACCTTCTAAGATTGTCCTGCAGTCTGAGGAAGGACCAGCATGGCTGTCCGGGAGTTCCCAAGTCTAAGTCACCTTCAGAGGATGCCACACCCCCAGCAATACGCCCACCTTCATATCCTTGTCACACCCCCACCTTCATATCTTTGTCACACCCCCTCATTGGCTGGGATTAGAATCCCCGCAGTTGGGAGGTGAGTGATGCATTCTCATGGCTGCCACAGAGATCCTCAGCTGTGTCAGTGTTTATAAACTAAGCCCAACATCTATGCTTGGACTATGGCAGTGACATCATTTATTGAGTGGTGACACCTCTTATTTGGTGAAGACAGTAACTAACTGGAGAGAATTTTAAAGTTTTTCTAGGACTTGCCTGACACTTTCACTTAACTTGTTTTTGTGATGGTGAGATTAAGGAACATGGAAGGTGGTGGACAGACATGTAATAATGATGGAGAAATTGCTCCACGCCAGGCTCTATGCTGGCTGCTTTACATGCTTTCTTTCTTCTCATCCTCAAAATAGCCCTAAGAGATTGATGCTGAAACCAAAATATTCATTTGTGTATGGTTCTCCCTGAATTTCAGACCCCTCACCCTTTGCTGTCAGGGAGGTTTATGTTGCTGGATTAGAAAACAGAAGCCATCCATACCTAACCTACCTTTCTGGCTTTTATTTTTCAGAAGTATGAGTTTTCCAGGGGACAGGAGTCAGGGGAGAAAGACTGGTTCCTGGGCAGCAGAAAGAGGTAGAGGGAGATTCCTGAGGTCAGTGACTTCCTAAGTAGTTAGTGGACCTGGTTCTATTTTTAAAAACGCCCAGAGAATATAGCAGGACTGCAGAGGATCCCTGTGCTCCCTTAAGGATATCTGTGCTGGTCATCCTGAATCAAAGATGATAGGCCTTCCCTTGCTTGGAAACACCATGTTGGCCTTCTGGATACAATGCAATACTAGGGAGAGGGAAGTGATGCCTGGAACTGACTTTCCACCAGCTTGGTAGGATGGAGGCTTGCAGACTAAATTTGATTTTAAAGAAAGCAAAAATGTGTGATGTTTCTGGCACACCCATATTTATGGAATATGAGTCACAGCCGTTTTATACTCCTTTGGTGAACGTGTGGCGGGTAGTCCAATTTCAGTCATTTTTCAGGGCACCCTCCTCTTAGGGTTTGTTGACCTAAAACAAATAGGCTGCCAGGTATTTCTCCAGCAAAAATGGGTTTATCTGGGATCAGCAGAGGATTGTAGTTCAGGGTCTACGAACATGGTGAGCCATGTGGAAATTTCTGTACTGCAAGGGAAGACGAACGCTTTTTATAGAGAGGAAAAGGAAGGTGGGAGGGCTGTAGTAAACAGAGTCCATGGCATTTCGTTAGCTGAGTCCTTGCCAGCAAAGAAGAGTCTTTCTTCTTCCTGTTGGGCTCTATTTTGTTGCAGGGTGTAAGAGCTCCCCCTTCTGGTCTCCCAACTCAATTGAGGTTTCTGCTTATTAAATAGTTCTTACAGGTTGTACAGGGTCCTGGGGCATATAGGAGTAGTCTTTTGACCTGCAGCCACTGCCGTGCAGCTCTGCCCCTCCTTGGCCCATATCTGTCTACAGAGCTACATCTGAGTTGTTCATCCTTGTCCAGTATCCTGCCCAGGCCAGCAAGGCTCTTAAGGTGGTGGGATGCACCACTGGTAGCATCTGCTCCCTCACTGCCCACTCACTGAGACACATATTTCATACTGCTTCGCAAACCTACTACACCTGGGTTAGTTAGAGTAATGCTACCTGTTGGAACAATCAAACCCCAAATTTTCAGCGGCTTGAAAAATAAAAGTTTATTTCTTGTGCACAGAAGTCCAGGGCAGGTGGCTTTCAGGAATCCAGGTGCCTTTCATCTTGGGCCTCCACCCTCCTAGAGCTTTGGAGTTCTCTGCACCCACACAACAGCTTGTGTGCAAGAGAGAGAAAATGGGGAAAGATGTACCTACTTCTCAACCTCTTTAGCCAGGAAATGCCAATTAGGACTAATTGCTTCTACTCATAGTCAATTAGCAAGAACTAGTCACATGGTCCCACCTGGAAGCAGGGGAGTCTGGGAACTGTAGTTCCTGCCTGGGTAGCTGTATAATATGAAAGGGGAACATGAGGGAGCATGAGTTTTTGCTGTTCATGCCACACCCTCCACAGGCCCAGTTATAACTAATGACCACATTTCATATTTCACTGGAAAATGGAATTCAGACATTTCCTTATCTTCCTACCACCAAATCCACTAGAAGATTTGACACCCACACTCTCTGCCTTTTCCCTTGTCACTGGTGTAACAGTGGGGAACGCTAAAAGGAAGAGGCTCTGCTTAAGGGTGATTCCACCAGGCAGCAGAGCTGAGAGGGAGGGCAAGAGGAAAGCATGTAAAAAAAAAAGATAAAAGGAATTCAAATTGGAAAGGAAGGAGTTAAACTGTCACTGTTTGCAGACAATAAAGAAAATCTTAAAGACACTACCAAAGAACTACTAGAATTCATCAATGAATTTGGTAAAATTGCACAATACAAAATTAACATACAGAAATCTGTTGCATTTTGATACACTAAAAATGAACTATCAGAAAGAGAAATTAAGAAAACAATTTCATTTACAGTTGCATCAAAAAAAAATAAGATATCTAGGAATAAATTTACCTAAGGAGGGAAAAGACCTGTATTTGGAAAACTGTAAGACACTGATAAAAGAAATTGAAGATGACACAAACAGATGGAAAGATATGCCATGTTCATGGATTGGAAGAATTAATACTGTTAAATTGACCATACTACCCAAGGCAATCTACAGATTCAGTGCAATCCCTATCAAAATACCAATGGCATTTTTCACAGAATGAGAACAAATACTTTAAAAATTTGTATGGAAACACAAAAGATCCCAAATAGCCACAACAATCTTGAGAAAGAAGAAAAGAACTGGAGAAATCACACTCCCTGACTTCACACTATACTACACAGCTACAGTAATCAAAACAGTATGGTACTGGCACAAAAACAGACACATAGATCAATGGAACAGAACAGAGAGCCCAGAAATAAACCTATGCACTTATGGTCAATTACTCTATGACAAAGGAGGCAAGAATATACAATCTATGACAAAGAAGGCAAGAATATACAATGGAGAAAAGACAGTCTCTTCAATAAGTGGTGCAGCAAAAACTAAACAGCTACATGTAAAAGAATGAAATTAGAACATTCTCTAACACCATATACAAAAATAAACTCAAAATGGATTAAAGACCTAAATGTAAGACTGGAAACCATAAAACTCCTAGAGGAAAACATAGGCAGAACGCTCTTTGACATAAGTCATAGCAATATTTTTTTGGATCTGTCTCCTAAAGCAAAGGAAATAAAAGCAAAAATAAACGAATGGGACCTAATTAAACATAAAAAAGTTTCTGCACAGCAAAGGAAACCATCTACAAAACAAAAAGACAACCTACTGAATGGGAGAAAACATTTGCAAATGATACGACCAATAAGGGGTTAATATCCAACATATATAAACAGCTCATGCATCTCATCATCAAAAAAAAAAAACAACCTGATTAAAAAATGGGCAGGAGAACTGAATAGACATTTTTCCAAAGAGGAAATGCAGATGGACAACAAGCACATGAAAAGATGCTCAACATTGCTAATCATCAGGGAAATGCAAATCAAAACCACAGTGAGGGTTCCCTGGCAGTCCAGTGGTTGGGACTTTGCCTTCCAGTGCAGGAGGTGTGGGTTCAATCCCTGGTCAGAGAGCTGGGATCCCACGTGCCTCGCAGCCAAGGGGCCAGGGCATAAACAGAAGCAATAGTGTAACAAATTCAATAAAAGACTTTTTAAAAATGGTCCACGTCAAAAAAATCTTAAAAAATAATCACAAGGAGATATGACCTCACACCTGTCAGAATGGCCACCATCAAAAAGGACAGAAATAAATTTTGGTGAGGATGAGAAGAAAAGGGAACCCTCATACAGTGTTGGTAGGGATGTAAACTGGTGCATCCACTGTGGAAAACAGTATGGCGGTTTCTCAAAAAACTAAAAATAGAACTATCATAGGACCCAGCAATTCCACTCCTGGGCAATATCTAGAAAAAACAAAAACACTAATCCAAAAAGATACATGCACCCCAATATTCATAGTAGCATTATTTACAACTGCCAAGATATAGAAGCAACCTGCATTCATCAACAGACTGATGGATAAAGAAGATATGGTATATAGATAAATACACACACACACACAAACACACAATGGAATACTACTCAGCCATAAAAAGAATGAAATCCTGCCATGTGCAACAACACGGATGGACCTGGAGGGTATTATGCTAAGTGAAATAAGTCAGACACAGAAAGACAAATACAGTGTGGTATCACTTATATGTGGAATCTAAAAAAGCACAACAAACTAGGAATATAACAAAAAGAAGTAGACTCACAGATATAGAGAACAAACTATACAAGTTACAAGTGGGGAGAGGGATGCAGCGGGGGGACAAGATAGGGGTAGGGGATTAAGAGGTACAAACTATTATGTATAAAATAAACTACAAGGATACATTGCACAGCACAGGGAATACAGCCAATATGCTATAACTATAAACGGAGTATAATCTTTAAAAATAAGGATTATTTTGAGCTCAAGGCAACTGAGAAGAAATAGTTACAACAAAAGCTCCCTGCCCTTCCCCTAGTTGCCTAAAAGCAGAAGTACATTTATAAAGATGTCCTCTCCCCTCTCTGTCAAGGACAGAAGTTAATCACTGGAGATAATGCTAGACCCTTAGCAGCACCTGAGGAATCTACATAACAAACTTTGCTAAAACCAGCCCTCATTTACCATTGGCTCCCTCATATATTTGCAGTTCCACAACTTACCACCCCCAGAAGCCCGTCTTGTCCCTCCTCTTAAAATGTATTGTTCTTTTAAGATGCTGTATAAGCCCAAGTTCTTATCATTCCTTCGAATTACTTACAGCTGAGTAATACATACATTAATAAACTTGATTTCTCTTGTTAATTTGTCAGTCAAATTTCCAGGGCCCCAGATACAGAACCTAATATGGGAGTAGGAAGGTTTTTTTTTTTCCTCTCCTATACTTGTTTTCTAGGTGTAGATGGGTGGAAGGGGGCTGGACTTGGGGGGCCTAAAAACGTACAGGGTGAAGTCTCTCTGGAGGGGCAAGGTGGACCAGCAAAGAGGGATGCTGCTGGAGTCAGGGGCCGGGGGTGGCTGGAAGCAGAGCTCCTCGAACTTGACTGAGCATCACATCACCCGGGCTCTTGTTAACATGTAGGTTCTGATTCAACAGGTGAGGGTGAGCCTAAGCTCTCCATTTCTGACAGGTGATGCGTGCTGGTCCATGGCCCACAGGTACTTGCAAGATGGTAAGCGGAAAGCTGGGGGAGGCACCCCCAAGTGGGTAAAACACCCCCAGAGATGGCAGACTCTGAAGGCCTCACCTAAGTGCCTCTCCCGAGGAAGAATCTGTGGTTGTATATCTGCTCCGGTCACAGTCGCAGTCACAGTCATGGTCACCTGAGGCCTGTAGCACTCACAGAAGACCTTCCTGGTCAATTACCCACCTCCCTCCACCCTCACAGACCCCCAAAGCAGCAGCTAGTAGGTGATGGGGGACAGGCACAAAGGGACAGAGAAGAGTAACAAGCACATTTCATTTTTCACCCAGCGTATAAAAAGCAGGCCCAAACTGAGGGGGGAAGAGCTTTTCAACTGGACCAGAAGTCAGAGTTTCCAGGTCAGCCCAGCCTGGATTTTTTTTTTTTTTCCACCCAAGATTGTAAGGCCAACTGGCCTGAGGCAGGGGAACACAATCAGATCCACAGGTTGCATCAGATGGAAACTCTCTGGACCACCCAGTTCCAGAAACTGACCTGGAGACTTTCCGGACCACCCAGTTCCAGGAACCGACCTGGGGACTTTGAACCCAGCCCAGCCTTCCCGCCTTTCGAGGGGCAGGACTAACGGTCCCAGGATACCCGAAAAGACCACCAAATAAGGAATACCCTGCGCCCTCCCAGATTCACCACACCCCTTTCCCTTCTTCCCCTATAAAATCTTGCCCAACCCTCGCCCGGGTGCGACTTCTCTGGCCCCTTTCACTCGGACCAGTGAACCTCGCCCGGGAGCGCTCCCTAATAAAGCTCACTTGAAGCTTTCCTCTGTTTCGCGGTGCTGTTTGTTAAGATCCGACCTTACAAAGATAAGCTGAAAAGCTGTGGGATCTGCTGAGAACTCACTCAGGGGCTGGAAGGAACTGCCCACAAAGTGGGTGAAAAAAGGCAGTTTAGAGGAAAAAAAAGTGGCTTTCTGCCTGCACCCTGCTGATCCCAGCTGGTTCCACAACCTGAGAGCAAACCTTTCCCAGGCACCTTGGTTCTGTCCCCTCTCCTGCTCCCAGGGCCACGGCCCCCAACCTGCCCTCCTGCTGGATCCTCAGTTCCTCTCTTGCTGTTAGCAGCGCACTAACAGGAGGCTCTCTCTGATTTAACAAAACCAAAACAACGCCTCCCTCCACCCCTTGCCTATTTCAGCAACAGAACTTCCACATTTTCTCCACTTCCTTGCTTCGCATTTGCTTTTTTTTTTTTACACGTTTAAGTAAAATATGTGTGTAAAAAAAAAAGTTTTCCTGCTCCTTGGGCAAGTGACTAGCTTCTCTGAGGCTTCCTTTTCTTACTGTAACAAGGATATAGCCTTGATGTGTTTTGAGAACACTAAAGAACTCTGCCAAGCACCAGAGACACCAAGTTGGTCCTCAGTAAACACTCGTTCTGGCAGAAGATGAGAAAGCCCTGCACCTCCAGGTACAGCAGGGTTGGCATCAGGTAGGATATGCCCAGGCAAGTCCTGGCAAGTCCCTGGATTTCCTTCTCTTCCCTCCCTGCCCACACTGGGTCCCATCACCTCATATCCTTCATTCTCTGAGGTCTGGGCTGGAGCCGAGAATTGCAAAATAAAATCAGCCCTGGAAAGGGCAGTAATGAGGCCAGCAGACCTGCATTCTACCCACCAGCCCCCAGTGCACTCACCAAAGCAGACTGTCCTGCAGGGCCCAGGGCTCTGGTGATTTCTGACCTCTCTGCCTCATTCCTTATTGGCCACACCCTATTCTTACTCCATGAGGCCCTGAGGGCCTAAGGAGGTACCAGCTGCAGGGCCAGGTGCCATGGGTTTCAGAGATTCCAACCCGACATGCCTCCTTCCTCTAAGGAGTTCATCAGGGTGGAGAGCAAAGCAATCAAGTTTCAAACCCGAATGTCACTGGGGAATAGCTGGGTGGCCGTGGACAAGACACTTCCAGGGCACCCATTTCTCCATCTACAAAAGAGGGAGAATAATAAGTACCTTCAGGGCTCTTTTGAAAATTACACGGTGCAATCTAGCTCTTAGGATTGTTAAAAATAAAAATTCAACCCAGTAAATTTGAAGATCTGATTGGCCTTATTCAATGGTGGGGAGCATCCCATCTGGTAAACAGAAGGGTGCTCCAAGGCATTACACAAAATGAGAGGTTTTTATAGGAAGAAGGAGGGTGGGGCAAGGAAGCAAGAGAAAAGAAAGGATTGTTTCAGGCCCGGCACCTTTTCTGGGAGAAGGGCAGGGTCTCCC
>NW_020174423.1:514511-558969 GCF_003031525.2 Neophocaena asiaeorientalis asiaeorientalis | reverse complement strand
TGGGGGGTGGCCCACATGACAGATGACCTCAGTGATGTGGGCCAGAAAGTTCCAAACTGGCGGATTAAGACTATATTCCTGGGGAAGGTTGAAGCTGCAGTTGGGTCAGGTATTAACTCTAGTTTTGGTATGATGGGCTTTAGCACAAGTGACACCATTTGGGGCCTATGTTTTTCTCTTTAACAGGATTTACACAACAAGGATTTTTCTTTTGTTTTGCCTGTCAAGAAAAAATGGAATAACCTCCTAAGGCATGGAATCTACTTTTCTCTAAAGATCTGCAAACACACTGGAGATGAAAAATAATACACAGGAATACATAGTATATAATCCGAAAGACAGAAAAGCAGTTGGGGGAATTTTTCAGTTCTACTGATAAAACAACAACAGCAAAACAACTAACTTTGCCAGGTGAAAGGTTAAAGGTCCCATCAACGTCCAGGCTTTGGTGTGGCCACTAGGGGGTATCGGTTTGCAGAAACGAAACTGGCAGGACTGCAAAGCGATTAGCTTTCCCTGCAGAAGCTCCAAGAGACAGAACAGAGCTAATTGTCTAGAACTAGGCTGAGGTGGGTACTAAATTTTCATTTTCATTTCATTTCTAAATTTAGTTCTTAAACCATATGACAAATATAGTAAAAGAGACTTCTGAATGCCAAGGGAGAGAAAGAAACCTGCATGTTAGTCTTTCCCTTGTAAAATACCTCCTAAGAACACACTATTATATTGCAATGTTATTAAGCTGCCAGGCCTTTGGGGAACACATTATTAGAGGAATTTATTACTATAGATTCCACAATAATAAATGGTCACAGAACATCTTACTTTGGGAGCTTTCTTACTTGATTCCTGAGGGATTTCTTTGGATTCACATCTACCTGAAAATTCATGTAAAACATGAAAACAGGGTTTGCATTAATTTTTTTCTTAAATGTTTTCTGTTTTATTTTCACTTCTGCAGGACTGGGGAGCAATGAGCACCCCAGGAGCTGTCCTTCTCACCCACCGAATTCAGAATTAAAAAGAGGGGTTTTGCTACCCTCTAGTGGCCTGTTTTGGTCCCCTTGCCCAGCAGGCATCCATGGGGAGGAGAGCAGGGGACAGGTCCCCAGCCCAGGAGAGGGATAGAAGAAAACGCCTCCCGCAGGGGTGCCAGCCCCTTCTGCTCCCCTCCCCACTCCAGACAGGAAAACCAGGGGCGCCTGAGCTGTGGGGAAGTTGGGAGGAAGAGCTGCTACAGGCAAGGGGAGACAGTGTGGAAACCACTCCCGCCTCGTGGTTCTGTGCTGCTAGTGTAATGAAAGGGGCCGCTGTGGTCTCAGGGAACCCCTCACCTTGCTGCACCCCTATGGGCATGCCATGAGAATGGAAAGTCCTCTGTGGTTCATCCCACATTCACTGTGTCACCCAGTTGTGTTGCTGACAGGCCCTCCATTCGTGAGTCTGTATCTGCTGCCCACCCTGATGGGAGGAGGAAAGACTGGGGAGTCTCCTAGCAGAGAGAATGCTTTCCTGGTCTGTAAGCTTCCCCGGAACCCCGAATCCTGCCACCCTAGCCCCTTCTCCCGGCCATGGCTACAGTTATCTGTGACTGTGTGGTGTGCTGGAATGCAGAGGAGGGTGATGCTGCCTCCCAACTCCTTCACACTTTCCCAGCTCTTTGACGTTGTAATTAATTTAAATTTAAACAGCCAGGTGTGGATACTGGCTATGGTATTGGACAATGCAGTTCTAGAGTGACAATGTGAGAACTTTCTAACCAGGGCTGTGCATGAAAGGGGTGGTCTCAGGATTGGATGCATGATGAATTGAGCAAGTTCTGAAGTGAAGGTAGGCATTGGATGGGGTGCAATCAGAGGCACGCATCCACTCATCCAACAAACTTCTTCCACCACCTTATTAACAATGTTCAGATATGATTTATTGGGTCATACAGTTGGCTCCCCTCCTAGACAGACAGCTGAGACTCTGCCCTATTCATCCTACTCATCTTGGTATCCCCAGCACCAAACTCAGTACCTGATATGCAGTAGCGTCTCAAAACTTGTTTGCATGGAAGGAATGGAAAAACGGGTGCAAGGCCTTCAGGGAAACACCCACATCAATCAGATGTGGTCCTGCCTCCAACAACATACGACCCAATGACAAATACTTAAAATACTAGATGAGAAGACTCGTGTGAAAGCAGTGGCATTGTGCTTAACACAAAGTAGGCCCACAATAAATATTTACTTTCTTTCCTCCCCTCCTCTCTTGAATTCTCTCCAGAACCCACCTTCCAAAGATTTCCTTGAAAGGGATGAAGTGCTCAAGAGTTTGGAAGAGGCAAAGATTAATTTGTCTGGGAGAACCAAGGAGGGCTTCCTGGAGGAGGCAGCACCTGATCTGGCTCAAGCAGCATGAACCAAGATACAGAGGTGTTTGGGAGATGGGAATGTGTGGAGGAATGTGGGAAAGTTCAGTTTAACTTGTGAAAAGGTATGTGAAGGGGAGAAGTAGAAAATAGTGTAGGACAGTCCCTTGTATATTAGCTTAGGGGAAGCTCTAAAGCATGCAGTTAAAGACCTGCATTTCGGGACTTCCCTGGCCGTCCAGTGGTTAGGATTCTGTGCTTCCACTGCAGGCGACATGAGTTCAATCCCTGGTCGGGAACTAAGATCCTGCAAGCTCTTTAATGTGGCCAAAAAACAAAAGAAACAAACAAAAAACCCCAAAAGACCTGGATTTCACTGCCAGAGAAACCAGACAGCCCTGGCCCTGGCCCAGACTCTATTATCTAACTACTGACTCTGATGACTGTGGGCAAGCTACCTAACTCTTCCAAACCTCACTTTCTTCATTTGTAAAATGGGGATACTACCTACTCTTTAAAAACACAAATGAGAGCACACTGTAAATGCATACTGTTCCGTCTTTTTTTTCTACTTTGGAAAAATTTCCATACTAGCATGTACAGGGTGACCCTGTAACCACTTACATGCCATTATCACAATTTAGCTAACTACTCTTCTATTTATGAATATTTAAGTTAAATTCATAAAGTGGTACTGCTAACTCAAATTTAAATTTTGACAGAATTACCAAATTACTATTCATAAAGGGTGACTTGGTTTCCATTCCCTTCAGCAATATATATATACAGGTCTGTTTCCCTATGCCCTTACTAACGTTGTTATCACACTTTCTGGTCTTTGCCCATCTGAAAGTTTTTCAACTGGTATCTAATTATAGTTTCAATTTACATTTATTTTATTATGAGTGAGTTGGGCACCTTTTCAATGTTTAAAGGCATTTGTATTTTCTTCTCTGGGAACTATTTGTAGCCTTTGGCCATTTCAATTTGATTGTTAGGTTTTCTTCTTATTGATTTACAGGAGTTCTTTATTTATTAAGGAAATTAGCTCTTTGGGTATGGTTGCAAATGTTTTTCAGTTTGTCATTTCTCTTTCACTATGTCTATTTTTTTCCCCATGCAGATATTTTTTATCTTTATGTTGTCAGATTGACCTTCTGGGTTTTGAATAGTGCTCAGAAATGCCCTTCCTACTCTAAGGCAATAAGAAAAATCTTTGACCTATCTAAATTTATTTGGGGGTGAGGAAAGAGGCAGGGAATTCTGCTCTACTTTTTCTCCAGATGGCAGTTACCCTAACACCATTTCTCAGGATTCCTTTAAGCAGAAAGAGCCATTCAAGAACCAGTCAAGGAACCCTGATTAGAGGCAGAATATGTATTGATCTAGATGCCTGATGTGCTCTGAATGCCATTTTATTTAATCCTTGAACAACGATGTGAAGTGTTAGTATCCTTGTTGCTCAAACAGGGGAGCCAGGGTTCAGACAGATTGAGAAAACTGCCCACAATTGCACAGCCAGGAAGTGGCAGAACTGGGATTTGAATACAGATCTGTCTGACTGCAATGTCTAGGCTCACTCCTCTCACTAGAATTAGGATTCAGGATGGGAAGCGGGATTTACAGAAGCATTGAAGGACGGCTTTTCAGTCTCAGCCTTTTCACTCCTTCCCTCCGAAGTCCTCCTATACCATGCTGCCAAAGCTCCCTGTGGCCAGCAGACAGTTATCTGTCACAGAAAAGCTGCCCTCTAGTCAGGAATATAGGCAAGGAACTGTTACATGAGCAAGGAATAAAGTGGTTGGGTTCACTGAAACTTTGTGATCCATTTGTAACAGCAGCTGGCATTAACCTAAGTATTACAATTGTTCACTAGGGATGGATCTCATTTCTGAGATCCCTTCCTTCTGTCCACCAGTCCTTGAGGCAGTGGGTCCTTCTTACTCAACCCCTTCTCAAAAGCACCAGTCCCTCCATCCTCCCTCCTTCCCTTCCTCCTCTCTTTTCCCTAGTCTTAACCAAGTTGAGAAGCTCACTTGTCAAGCATGCATCTGAATATATTCTGTCTCACACTCAGGTCAGAGGTTGTTAAAAATCTTTGCTTCTATTTTGGAGTGGGCGAGAGAAGCAGTCAGAGATGGGTGTGTGTGTATGAAATTCACAGGAAACACCCAGGAGCGCTCCAAGGTAAGCCCTTCCACCTGTGCAGTCCTTGCACAAACCTGTCTAATTCCCCACCAGTCCCTCCAAGCAGGACAGAAGCCCAGCGGAGAGTTTGTCTTGGCCTGGTCATGATATCCAGCTTTCATTACTGTTCTTTCTGTATCTTATCAAAGGGGAAAAGGGCACGGGCTTTGTGGGTATGTCAGAAGATATGAACCAGCCTCACAGCAGCTCCCTGTGGCCCGAAGCATATAAGTTATGCTCTAAGAGGTGAAGTTTAGCAAGAGAGAGGTTAGGTTGTCAAGTAGATGGCAGTGGCAGGAGTGACGGGGGTAGCAGGGGCAACAGAGAAAGGTAACTTGGGTGGGTTATCAGCAAGGCAGAAACTCCAAAGGCCATTGGGAGGTAGTCTTGGTAGGAAATAAAAAATGTCTCCATGGGAAAAGTAAAGAACCACAGTTAAACTCAGACTGTTTCCTTTCTGTTAACAGTGTCCTCTGTCCCTCCAGATGTTGAGGGGCATCTTAGTGGGTAACAGGAACTGCTTAGCACTAACAATTCACTGGTCTTTTTTTTTTTAAATGAGAAACAGTTGATTTACAATATTATATAAGTTTCAGGTGTACAACATAGTGATTCACAATTTTAAAGGTTATACTCCATTTATAGTTATTACAAAATGTTGGCTATATTCCCTATGTTGTACAATATATCCTTGTAGCTTATTTTATACCCAAAAGTTTGTACCTCTTAATCCCCTACCCCTGTATTGCCTCTCCCCCTTTCCTCTCCCCCCCTGTAACCACTAGTCTGTTCTTTATATCTTTGAGTCTGTTTTCTTTTTGTTATATTCACTAGTTTAGTTTTTAGATTCCACATATAAGTGATAACATACACCATTTGTCTTTCTGTGTCTGACTTATTTCACTTAGCATAATATCCTCTAGGTCTATCCATGTTGTTGCAAATGGCAAAATGTTATTCTTGATGGCTGAGGAGTATTCCCCTATGTGTATATATATATATATATATATATATATATACACATAAGCTACATCATCTTTATCCATTCACCTGTTGATGGAATTCACCTGTAAGAGATTGAAAAGGAAGAGCAGGAAGCAGCTGAGAAGGCTGTGACCAAGGAGGAATTTCAGGGCGAATGGACCGCTCCAGCTCCTGAGTTCACTGCTCCTCAGCCTGAGGTGGTGGACTGGTCTGAAGGTGTGCAGGTGCCCTCTGTGCCTATTCAGCAGTTCCCCACTGAAGACTGGTCAGTAGCTCCCACCGCTCAGGCCACTGAGTGGGTAGGAACAACCACTGAGTGGTCTTAAACTGTTCTTCCACAAACTCTTAAAATGGAAATAGGTTGATGGAAAATAAACAGTTTCTAAAAAAAAAAAAAGGAATTCACCTGTTGATGGACTCGTAGGTTGCTTCTGTGTCTTGGCTATTGCAACTAATGCTGCTATGAGCATTGGGGTGCATGTATCTTTTTGAATTAGAGCTTTCGGGTTTTTCCAGATATATACCCGAGAGTGGAATTGCTGGATCATATGATAGTTCTAGTTTTTTGAGAAGCCTCCATACTATTTTCCATAGTAGCTGCACCAATTTATATTCCCACCAATAGTGTACAAGGGTTCCCTTTTCTTCATATCCTCACAACATTTGTTATTCGTGGTCACTGTGGCCTTCTTTTTGAACAACAAGAAAGTCTTTTTGCCTCGAATTCCTTAAATTTTTAAACTGATCACTCTCACTCCATAAGCACTGCCAGTATGCTGCCAGGAATGGAAAGCCGTTTGTACCTTCCCAGTTCTGGCTACCTTGTTTTTTGTTTACAACTTAATTTGGGTGTCCTCTCTTCCAGGAGAACAACTCTGATTACCCTGACTCTCCAAACCCAGGACTGGTCAAGACTCCCACCTCTGTACTTTCAGCCCTCTGCATACTTCTAACAGGTCCCTCCACCTATTCATATCTGGCCCTCTTGTCAGATGGTAATGTCTTGAAAGCAGGGATGGTTCCTTCCCAGCTTTCTATGTCCAGTTCATCCCAGCAAGTGTGTTCAACTACATGCGACCTTCGTAGCCAAACTGGAATATTTTCAATAGATGGTGTTAGAAAAATAAGTATTAAATTCTATGAAATTGAATCTTAGGACTTTAACACTGTATGGACCTAACTCTTCAGAAGGGGAAACTGAGGCCTTGAGGGTAAAATGCCTTGCTCAGAGCAGAGCGCGTGTCAGCAGCCAGGCTGAGATGTGAACACCTTTACTGGTGGAACAAATGTCGTTAGTGACAGTAGAAACCATCCCTGGACTGAGGTTTGCTCGTATAAAATAGCCCAAAACATGCTCATCAACTGGTGTGGCCCCTAAAGTTTAAAAAAATTCTTTGACTTCTGTGTTTTCTTTTTCGTTTTTATTATATATTTTTCCATTTAAAATTTTACCTTTTAATTATAATTTTGATTATAAAAGTATACATGCTTATTATAGAGATTTGAGAATATGCTGAATAGTAAAATAAAAGAAAATTACAAATTATCTGAATTCTACCAGCCAGAGACAGCCTGTCTTATTATGGTATATCACCACTACACATGTGACTGAAATCAGCTGTGTATTGAATTTTATGTTTTTCTTTTTTCCATTTTTCCATCTGAATTGTGAACATTTCTCTAACTCCTTAAAAAAAATGTTTTTCTTTACAGCCTTTGTGCTATGAAGCTTTTCAATCAGCACACTGTACTGAGTTAATTTATAAATGAAAAGGAGCTATTAATAAAAATAAAAATGAAAAATGCTACACAATTTAATATTTATATTACATACACTTTACATGGATTGACCACACTTTCCTAATATCTAGGTGGCTTGCAATTTTTCATTGTAATCAATGAAAAACGTGTTTATTCCATCATCTCACTGTAATGAAACAATATCTTTGGATTAAATCTCTACCTGTATTTCAAATTATTGCTTTAGGAGTCACATATTGTTTATGTCCTCAACTTTGGGGAAAGATTTTTAAAAGGTGAATTATTTCAAAATTTAGGTCTGGCTCAAGAGATAACGCTGTTTTTCAGACTTACAGATGTCTAAAACAAACTTATGGTTACTGAAGGGGAAACCAGGGGGGTGGGGAGATAAATTAGGAGCTTGGGATGAACATACACACTCTCCTGTATAGAAGACAGATAACCAACAAGGACCTACTGTATAGCACAGGGAAATCTACTCAGTATTCTGTGATAACCTATACGAGAAAAGAATCTGAAAAAGAATGAATATATGTATATGTATAACTGAATCACTTTGCTGTACATCTGAAACTAACACAACACTGTAAATCAACTATACACCAATAAAATTTTAAAAAGAGAGAGATAATGTTATTTTTCAAGTTGTCTTAAAAGCATTGATTACATTTCAATCAGGAAAAGGAAAGATTATTTTTTTAATAAGCAGCAAAAAAAAAAAAGATACAGGGCTTCCCTGGTGGCAGTGGTTGGGAGTCCACCTGCCAATGCAGGGGACACGGGTTCGAGCCCTGGTCCGGGAAGATCCCACATGAAATGGAGCAACTGGGCCCATGTGCCACAGCTGCTGAGCCTGCACTCTAGAGCCCGCGAGCCACAACTACTGAGCCCACGTGCCACAACTACTGAAGCCCGCGGGCCTAAAGCCTGTGCTCCGCAACAAGAGAAGCCACCGCAATGAGAAGCCCGTGCACCGCAAATGAAGAGTGGCCCCCGCTCACCACAACTAGAGAAAGCCCGCGTGCAGCAACAAAGACCCAACGCAGCCGAAAATAAATAAATTAAATAAATAATAATACAATATAATGAAATGGTGTTAAGTCTAGCTGCAGCATAGGAGACCTGACTCTAGTATTTGAGGGAGGGATTGATGTCTCTTTCTACCTAGAGCTGTAAATTAGATGCTAATTGCCATTATGTAACGCTAAAGAAGTGTTACATAACTATTTTTTTGAAGTATTTTTTCCATTTGTATGAAAATTAAATAGTTTGAGTTCAAATAAAGAAACTAGGAAGAATATTCTGCTTTTTAGAACATGGATGCCAACTACTAGATTTAAGTTCATAGCCATAGAAAATGCCAAAGTAAAATAAGCTGTTTCCCTAGTAATCTGCTCCCAGGAAAGTCTTCCATCTTAAGCTTCAAAATAGGAATTTAAAAAATTTATAGCATCATAAAATACACTTTAAACAATGTAAATGCTAAAATAAATTCAGGTTTGACAGATTAAAAATGAAAGTAAGTAATAAAATAGGCCCCTAAGTGTCTCTATTTTCAGGTTCTAAATGTATTTGTGTTAACGGAAGTTATACTAGATTATGGTGACTACACTTTTATTTCACAGACACAGAAATGCATTTTTATTATTAAAATGGCCCAACTGGGCTTCCCTAGTGGCACAGTGGTTGAGAGTCCACCTGCCGATGCAGGGGACACGGGTTCATGCCCCAGTCCGTGAAGAGCCCACATGCCACGGAGCGGCTAGGCCCGTGAGCCACGGCCACTGAGCCTGCGTGTCCGGAGCCTGTGCTCTGCAACAGCAGGGCCACAACAGTGAGAGGTTCCCGTACCACAAAAAAAAAAAAAAAAAAAAAAAAAAAGGGATACCTGTAAAATGGCCCAACTATCAAATCTTTGCTTATCATGAAATGAACAATAAAAATAGTTTTCAAAAAGAAACACTCTACCTCAAAAAGGCATTTGCTGTAACATGTATTTTCCAATTTGTTCTTGCATTCTTTTTTTTGTTGTTGTTGTTTTAATGCTGTCAACCAGTGCTTGACAGTAGGTTGGGTTTTTGTTTGTTTTTAATATTTATTTATTTATTTATTATTGGCTGCATCAGGTCTTAGTTGCGGCATGCGAGATCATCTCATCGTTTCGGCGCCTGGGCTCAATAGTTGAGGTGTGCAGGCTTAGTTACCCTGTGGCATGTGGGATCTTAGTTCCCCGACCAGGGATCGAACCCACGTCCCCTGCATTGCAAGGTGGATTCTTAACCACTGGACCACCAGGGAAGTCCTTTCTTCCTTTCTTTTTTTTTTTTTTTTTTAATCACTAGCGAAAACTGCTTAAAAACAGGATTAACGATGGGCAAGCAAGATTGCTATGGAAGTGATCTGGAGGCTACAGAACAATTGTGAGCTCACGTGCTCACATGGGGACTAAACCACTAAGACTCTCTTCAAAACAAAGACTCATGTTTCAGGAGAGAGCTCCCCAATGAGGACAAGGGGTAGGACCAAAACAAGGAGGAGCCCTCCATGTGAATCTCTCACAGATTTCCAGGAAATAAAATGATTGCCAGCATTTATTGACTAATTACTACGTACTGGGGACTGAATGGGGACAATCTGCAAACATTATTTCATCTAACCAACCCCCAATTCCTCCACCCCCTGCATAGCCCGATGAAGTAACTGCTGTTATGATCCCCATTTTACAGATAGGGAAATTGATGTCCAGAGAATCTCTCCAAAGTCTCTCCCAAGTCACATGGCTAGGGAGTGGCTGGGAGTCAGTCTGGTTCTGTGTTTTGACACAGCCCCAGCTTTTAACTTCCCACCCCTCTGCCCCATTAGGCAAGTTCTAAAAGTGCAAGAAAAGAGAGTGGGAATACAAGTAGCCAAGGAGGATGGAGTCTCCCCAAATTGGATTTCTAAATTAAAATGCAAGAAAGTTGCAATGCTTTAGCAAAAGAATAATCTAGGTTTTCTGAGGACTCTCCACAGATAAGTGGTTTAAGGGGATAAGAACCATAAATACAGCAGTGGTGGGACTCTTGAGTCAGCAAACTCAGACCCTCTCTCCCTTCCATTTGGCTCCCCTTGGAGACGACGGCTTCTCTGACTGATCCCTAGTCGTGCAATCATTTGGTTCCTGGTTCCAGCCTTGCCTCAGAATCCAGACAGGCCTACCTGCCCCTGCCTGTCCCTGGAGCCATGAACTCACCTGCAGCATCCACTCTGGGGGGAGATGTGGGAAGAAGCCCATTTCTACCCCAAGTGTCCTCTGAGTTCTTTTGTATAACTTCACCAGTAATGAAACTGATGCTTTAATTTGCCAGTTGTGGCTCCTCCTGTCTATGTGCCAAAGCCCAGAAATGGGAGAGGAAGGGGAGGGGGCAGTCGGGGAATAGGACCACCATCCCAATAAACCCTCCCCAGCACCCTATTAAATCCCTGGATTCTCAAGGCCTGAAGGAGCTGAGCTGAATGTGGGCTCTTAGGTTTCTCTGGGCTCTAAAATTCTATGAAATTGATTCAAAGAAACAACTAGACTCGAAAAAGGAATAAGAACTGGTCACTCACAAAAGGAAAAACAAAAAAAGATGCTTTGGGCTATTTAAAACCTAACCCCAAATATTTATATTTAGAACCTAGAGTCTTAAAAACCAACATTCTTTGAAAATATCATTCTTAGAACAAAATTCAGCCCAACTGAGTTGATAAAGGTCTCCAGGGATTGTCACAGATAAATCTTCAATAGCCTGGCTTTATAACTGTCTTTACCTTCCAACTCTGCTTTGTAACCCTAAACATACCCACTCTTGAAGCTGAATCTGGCCTCTGTACCCAGACACTGAATTAAAACTTGGAGATAGAGTTTTGGGTGAAGTAGAAAAGAATAGCTTTATTGCTTTGCCAGGCAAAGGGGGCCACGGCAGGCTAATGTCCTCAAAACCATGTGTCCCAACTTGGAAAGGGTAGTGAGAACTTTTATAGTAATGGTTCAAAGAGGGCGTGATCAGCTTGGGGACATTTCTCTGATGGGTTGGTGGTGAGGTAAGTGGGAGTCGGCATCATCAACTTTCTGGTTCCAACCAGTCTGGGGTCTGCGTGCTTGTGGGCAGCACACCTTCAGTAACTGTTAACTTCTCCCACCTGGTAGGGGTTTCAGTCTCTGCAAAACAGCTCAGATATATTGTTGTGTGCATCCCTTGAAGGGGAACCAGGACCCTGTCCCAAGGCTGCACTATTGTTTCTCTCGACTGTTTGTTTCTCCCTTGTTGTCTCACACCCCACTTCCCCACTTCCCTAATGAACAGCTGCTTGAATCGGCCTATTGGAACTCAGGGAAGGTCATGAAGGCTGAATGAAACCTATTTCCTGTAATCAAAGAAATGGGGGGACACAGAAAGGCTTTTGTGCCCAGGAGCCCCACAGGGTGCTGCTCTGTATCACTCTTGGATCCTCTTCATCATGGAACTGCAACATCATTAATGTAAGCAGATAGGTTAGGGGGTCCCTGGAGAAAGAGAACCAAGAATGGCTTTCTTGACACGAGAGAACCCATTTTGGCCTAAGCCATTTTGTGATCTAAGCCTGGCCGCAATGCTTGCCCTTGAACAGGTCTCAGAAATTAATGATCTCAAAGGAACAAAGGAACGCAGGCACAGAAAAAAGGCAGTCAAACAGCGGTGCAGTGATAAAGCAGGGCCCTAGTTCCCCCTCAAGGGATACACATAACAATATATCTCTGAGTTCTGCAGGAACTAAGGCCTCCACCCAGGAGGGGGATGGAATGATGATGCTGACCCTCCTGACTTCAGTCAACTAAAGCTTGGACTCTGTGGACCTTTGCCCCAATCCTATGCTTAATTCTCCTCTGCTCAAGCCCCTTCATGACTGTGTACCCTTAGCTTAAAACTTCCCCAAGTTTGCTGTTGAGGAGACTCTGCTTTGGGAAACATCTCCAGTGTGCTCCTTACTTGCCGCAAGTAATAAATCCTTCCTTCTCCCGATCTCTGGCTTGGTTGTCTATTGGCTCAACACCCACCAAGAGGTGAACCCAGTTTCGGGTAACATTAAGGCCTCCACCCCCTTTCTGATCATAATAACCTACCCTCTTCCCTAATCTATCCTTCCACTTCATCCATCCATGTGTCCTGCCATTCCTGTTTTTCCAGCCCTTTACAGAACACGGGCCTCTCGCCTGCCTTGGGTCCACTTCCCCTTTGTCCCACACCTGCCATTCCTCCCACACACAGTCACTATGGTCTAAGGGAGTGGCCACAGGGGACTTGTGACTCAGGCCTGGTCAATATACCTGTTCAACAAATATTTATATGGTGCATACCCTGAGCTAGGCCCTGTTCTAAGCACTTTATAAATGTTAATTCATGTAAGCCTCCTAACAATTCTATCAGATAAGTACTATTATTTTTCCCATTTTATAAATGAGAAAACTAGGACACAGAGGTTAAGTGATTTGGCGAAGGCACACAGCTAAAGAGCTTTGCTTTCCTCTGGCCTATACATCGGTTCAGGGATGAACGCGTGACCAAATAAGAGCCAACACAATGCAATTGCTGGAGTTTCTCAGAAAGAGACTTGTTCTTCTCCCCTGTGCTTGAAGTAGGGTGTTTGTGAGGAGCATTGCAGCCACCTCGTGACCAGAGGGAGAAGATCCTTTGAGAATGTCATAGAACTGAGGTCAAGAAAGAGAGAAACTGAGTCCCAGTGACAAAATGGGAGCCCCTGATCAAACAGTGCCTGAAGCCAGACTTCCTCCTGGCCTTTTCAGTTTGGTGAGCTAGCTAATTACCTTTCTGCTTACAAAAACTTTGGGTTTGGCTATTCTTCACTTGCTAGCCTCCTTCCTGGTCTCTCTGCATCCAGCTCTTCCCTTCCAACCCAGCCTGACCCACAGCCATCCCAGAAACGTTTTAAAAGTACAACTCAGGTCACATTACCAAAACCCTTTGACTCTGTTTACCTTTGGCTTAAATTCCTTGACAGGAAGTGACAATTTACCCTTCCAGCATTTTCTCCAGGACTCTCTCAAACACTGGGTACAGGAACGTCTCACCATCCCCCAAAGTGCCCTGATCCCTCCTATTTCTGGCTCAGGCTGTTTCTTCTGCAGTTCTTCCCAATCCACCTGGCAAATCCAACCCATCCTCCAAGGTCCAGCTGTCAATGCCACCTCCTTGTGTCTCCTAGCCACAAGTCCCAGCATGCACTCCACCCTCATTCCATACACCCACACTTCTCTGCTTTTGCAGCCCTTTGCTTATAAACTCTCTTTCGGTCCCTGACCCAGTCTGCCTAGATGTGCCCAGATGCCACCTCGAGGGAGGACCTCTGATCTGGCCCTGGTGCACCCCCTGCCCTACACTGCAGGTCTGGGGATGTCTGCTCCTTTGTGTTACAGCAATCTAATCCTCTGATGCTGTTCTTATTAAAGTGCGACACTTCCTGAGGGGGAAGGCGGCCCCGTGGAGGGGGCTGGTCATTTCCGAGGTTCGAGCTGGTGGTGACTGCACTCTAGCCAGAATCGCTGGCGGCTCTCCGTGTGTCAGCCTGACCTGGGCAGCAGCTACTCCACCCTTTCCCACCAGTCCACCCGCACAGCTGTCTGCCCTCCAGGGTTGTTCAGACTGGGGGATAAATGCTGTCTGTAACCCGATCCAGGGTTACAAATAACCCAAAGGTCTGACCCACTAACAGCCCTCAGGGGATCTTCCAGGTGGGATAACGTTTCTCTGGCATCTCACCCCACTTCCACCTAAGCTGCCTGGGGCCTTTTGTCTCTCAGTGGAGCCTCTCCTGACCCAGGCTTGGGGCTGGCAAGTGCACTGGCTCCCACCCCTCCTGGGGCTTCCCAGCCTTGGGTGCAACTGCTGAGGTCACAGCAGACGCGCTCCTGCTAACAGACACTGTGCGGATAGCAGTCCCTGCGCGCCAGCTTGGCTAAGCGCCCCTCTCACTCCAGCCCCAGGCAGCCCGCCAGGGCTTCTCAGAGCCTGTCATCAAAGAGGGACACGATCATCTCTATTCCCCCAGCCTTCTTTCCTGCCAATGTCAGGACCAGGTGGAAAGTTTCCGCTAAAGTTTTTCTTTGGGAGGCTGCCATGGCAGGAGAGCAGCACTGTGGACACAGGGGCTTTCTCCTCCTGCCCAGGTCAAGAAACTGATCTTTGGCTAAAGTGAAACTTCAAGCCTCTTCCATTTGGAACATGCTTCCGGGCAGCAGATGATACCTGCAGCTCTAAGAGGAGCGCAGCCAAGTGTCCCAGGCCATGGGGACTCTATGTGGGAGGTGGAGGAGTGGAAGAATGCACGGGTAGAAAAGAGAAACCTATTTAAAAGCTGATCACTAAAGCCCAAGACTCCTTTGGGTGCCTAGATTCCAGACTTGTCCCCTCCGGTGGAATCCTAAAGAACTTTAGGCTTTCTTTAACACCATCCCACCTCCCCCATCCATCCCCTGACCCTCCCATACACACAGCAGCAGCCAGGAAGAAGAGGCTGAATGAGGGTGGGGTCAGAACGGATCTCAGCGCAGAACCTAGAACAAGTGGAGCTTGTATTCTGGGCTCTTGTTCCTTTAGGTTCTCCTTGACTGATATCCCCTTGGGGTCCCATCTGGACTCTTTTCTCAATCACTCAACAAATAATTGATCAGCATCTATTTGGTATCAGGTTCTGGTGTCACAAATGTTGTGGGAACAAATCTCAGTCCTTAAAGTTACAAGAACTGTAACTTTATTTTTCTGAAGCATAAAACTATTGAATTACCTTAAACTCTATTTTGAGTCACCATTTTCCTAGCTGAGTTTGCAATGACTCGTGGGAAAGCAGCTCACCTTTTTACGTCTCAGGGCTTTCTGCGCTTTCTTGGGCTCTAGTGGAAGAAGAGTGGCTGCAAAGCTGAAGAAGAGGTCTCCAGTCTCCAAGATGCACAAAGTAAACCAGGGATGCAGGCCCAGAGGAGACTCCAGCTTTCTGTTACCGATGAGACAGCTGGCTCCTAGATCCAGGAACGGACAGGCCCGCAACTGAGGATTTTAAAAGTCTCCTGGATTTGTCTTTTCTTCTCCCTCCCAGAGCTCCTTAGTTTGGGTGCTCCTCACGTTTTGCCTGCACTATAACAATAGATTATAGTTATAAACAACTATTTTTCTGACTCCAGAGCTGCTCCTCTTCTTCTGGGAAATTCTCCTTACCCGTCTCTGACCATGTATCTTTTATTTTTTTCTGAGGGGGTCACGCCATGTAGGATCTTAGTTCCCCAACCAGGGATCAAACCCATGCTCCCTGCAGTGGAAGCGGGAGTCTTAACCACTGGACCACCAGGGAAGTCCCTGACCATGTATCATGAAGGGAAACTGCCATTGCCTTGAGATATTGTTATCTTGGCTTCTTTTGATTGGACCAGGGATGAATACCTGACCCAAGCTTGGCCAGCAAGAGCCATTCCTTCCCTGGTTACTTGATCTTGGGACAGAAGCAGTCATTCTCTGGTACTAGTGAGAGTGTGAGATCTGAGGCCCAGGACCTGAGGGCAGCCATGTGTCATGTAGAGTGAGTCAGCCTGAGAGACTGAAGGCAATACACAGAGAAGATCAGAGTTGGCCCCAAAGCTGGGGAGCCCTGGCAGTGATCTAGACCCAGGTTCTAGGTGTTCCTAAAGCCCAACAATACCTCTGCCTTTCCTGTGGTCAGTGAGATAATCCATTCCACTTTAGCCAAGTGAACTGGGTTTTTGCTAATTGCAACAAAAGGACCTGGTAAATATATCTCCTAATTGGTCTTCCTGTCTCCAGGCTTGCCAACCTCCAATCCATCCTCCAAATAGCTTCCAGATGGATCTTTCTGAATTGCTGATCCAGACACACCATTTTCTTGCCCAGAACTTTGCAATGACTTCCAACCATTGAAGAAGAAGATCCAAATTCTTTAGAAGGGCATTCCTATAGGCTCTGGCATCTGAGCCAACATTCCCAAACTCATCTCCCGCTTTTTCCATTTCTTCAACTTACATAAGCCTACTTCCTGGTGCCAGAACTGTGCCATCCACTCTCACAGCTCTAGGGTTTACTCAGACTTTCCCTTCTGCACTGAAATGCCACTTCCTACTAAATGGACTCTCACCTGTCCTTCAGGATCCATCTCTGGTGTTGATGATGATGATGCCTTTCCCAATACTCAAACCCAAATCAGCTGTTTCCTTAGTTTCAATTTCAAAGTGCCTTATTTGTTCACCATTCAGCAAATATTTGTTGAGCAACTCCTATGTGCCAGGCACTGTGCCAAGAACTGATGAACTTGAACAACACAGTTTTTGCTCTCATGGAATTTAGAATTGAGGTGGGGGTGGGTGGGAGGCAGGTGGGAAATACAGAGCTGTTTGATAGGGTGCTTTTGGCCCCAAGTAACAGAATAATTCACTCAAAGTGGTTCAAGCAATAAGTGCTATAGCATAAGAAGTCAAGAGGTCAGCAGAATTAAGAGTTGATAAATTCAATAGCTCAGTTATGTCTAGGTTTGGGGATATAAGGTAGGATAAGGGAGCAACCCTTTAGGACTCTCCACACCATGCTATCTCATTTAGCCACTAGAGAGAGTAAGTTAGAGCTATATATCCTAATTTGGAAAGGTCTCTAAGACATACTGCTATATGAAAAAATTGTCATAGAATAGCATTATAGTGTGATTCAATTTATCAATTATAAAATGATATGTCTATGTGAATTAGCTTATAAATGCACTAAAAGCAACTCAAAGTCGCCTAGAAACCCAACTAACTGTTGAGGAGGGTTACTTCAGGGGAGATGTGAGAGGTGAAAGGGGTCTTGTACTTTTCACTTTGCATGCTGAAGTATTACTGAAACTTTTATAATGAGAATGTAGCCAGGAGATACAAATTAAAGTAAAAATGAGATATCACTTTATATATCAAGATTGGTGAAACTGGAAAAAAGTGTAAAATCTATTGGTGGTGGGGATATGGGGAAAGGGTGTTCTCATTCAGGGCTGGCAGAAATGGGAAGAGCTATATTGCCTTTTTTGGAAAGTAGTCTGGTGGCATCTATTACAATAAAAACACATATACATTTTGACCCAGTAATCTCATTCTTTTCCTATAACTCTACTGAGATATAATTCACATGCCATGGTTTTTAGTATATCCAGAGTTGTGCAAGCATCACCACAACCAATTTTAGAACATTTTCATCACTCCAAAAAGAACCCCCGCCCGCCCTGCATTCACTAGCAATCACTCCAATTCCCTACAACCACTCTTCCCACCCGGCCCTAGCCAACCACCAACAATCTATTTTCTGTCTCCTTGGATTTGCCTATTTCGAACATTTCATGTAAATGGAATCGTACAACATGTGGTCCTTCGTGACTGGCTTCTTTCACTTAGCATGATGTTTTCAAGGTTCAACCATGTTGCAGTAATTTCATTCTTGGGAATCCATTCCATGGCAATAAAAGCATTTGTGCCTCAGGGCAGATGTACAAGAATGTTTATTGTAGAAATTTTGATAACCATTAAAAAAAGAAAAAAGAAGAGAAAGAAAAAAGAAAAACTGGAAATGCTGAGGATGCTCATGAACAGGAATGGAATACACACACCATGGAATATTATGCAATAGCAGAAGGATGCACGGGCGCCATGCCAGTTGCATCGGAGGGAATTGCTTAAGCGAGAAAAGGGAAGATACAGAAGAACGCATATTATATTCTAACCCAATTTTCAATATATAAGCTAATTTTAAAAATACTCTTGATTTAGGCCTTATGCCTGAATCTGAGAAGACCTGAACTGGGTTCAAAGATGGCAGAATGAAACCCTCGAATACTGTTAGTCCTACTCACAAGCTCCATTGAGCCTAAAAAGTATATGAGAACAGCCCAGACAAAGGGAACATCTGAAAGAGGGCAGTTCTCTGTGGTCACCTTCTTTTCTTCCTGCAGAGGGCTCCAGCCAGGTGAGGAGGATGCCTTCCTGGGCTTCTGCTTTCTACCCCCATACAGGCCTGCCAGTGTCTGCTTATGCCACACACACATCAGTCAGCGATCCTGCTCCTCCACAAGCCCTGTCTGCCAGGCTCACTGCCCAGGGCCTGGGAGCTGAAACTTGCTGGTCCACACTGAGGGAGATCCCCTTTCCGGTGCCTGAATCTCAGGTTGTGTGACTTCCTGCATTTGCAGGATCTCGGCCTTCACCATTTATGTCCACTTAGGAGCTTTCAGTGGGCAGGCCTGGCTATGGCTTCACCCAGTATGTGTGTAGACGGAGAAAGATAAGGACACACACCAGGTTGTAATCATGGGCTCTGGGAGCAAGTAGGTCAGGGGTAGAAACCTGGTGGTAAAGGGAAGACAAGAGAGGGAAGGGGGTGCTAATAATAAAAGGAAAAGAAAAACAAAGAGGAACCACATACGATCGCATTTATGCATCTGGAGAAAATTCTACATATTTTAAGACATATATAAAGAAATTAAAAAGACAAAGAGAATATATGTGCTACTTGGCTAATTTTAAAAGGATTAACACAGAAAATGCTAGCTACCTGACTGCAAGAAGGACTCAATTCTTCCTTCCAGTTTTCTGTATCTCACCCCTGGGAGGGGTTTTGTGTGGAGGACTGTGAGCTCACAGGCTGCCATTTGGCTCCCTGTGTTTTCCCTTAATGCAGCTTCCCAGGGCATATTAGCCGCTTTCCTATAAAATTCTACCATGAATAATTGAAATTAAGCATTTCCAGTCAAAACAAGGCAACACAATGATACAGTGCCCTCATTTTTCCTGTTTCTTATATCCTCTCTAGTCCACAAAAAGTGATCATTAACATTAAATTGACTTTCCCTGTCTTATTGCTGGATTTGCCAGGTTCCACTAAATTGGTTGTTAAGTAAAAGCAGCAAATGAACTGCAGGGAAATCTCGAGTATATGTGTCTGAGGAAGAATTGTTAGCTCCTTTTTTTTTTTTTTTGCAGTACGCGGGGCTCTCACTGCTGTGGCCTCTCCCGTTGCAGAGCACAGGCTCCAGACGCGCAGGTTCAGTGGCCACGGCTCACAGGCCCAGCTGCTCCGCAGCATGTGGGATCCTCCCAGACCGGGGCACGAACCCATGTCCCCTGCATCGGCAGGCGGACCCTCAACCACTGCACCACCAGGGAAGCCCAGAATTGTTAGCTCTTATTCCAAAACGTCTTGATTAATTGAGGTGAGAAATTCCAGTCTTGTACGAGTGGCTCAAAAACCATCAGAGTGGATGATAGCATCACGAACCCCAATCTTTCTAACTTTCTTCTCTGGCATTCTCACATGTTGACTTTCTATCCTAGATGGCTTACCTCATTGTGATAGGTGAAATGGTGCTCTCCCAAAAGGTATGTCCACTCAGAACCTATGAAGGTGACTATTTGGATAAAGAGTCTTTGCAGATACAATTAAGTTAAGGATCTCTAGATAAGGTCATCCTGGATTAGGATAGGCCCTAAATCCAATGACAAGTGTCCTTAGAAGGGGAGGAGAAACACAGACACGGGTGCTGTGACGATAGAGGCAGATACTAGAGTGAAGTGCCTACAAGCCAAAGAACTCCAAGCATTGCCAACAACCAGCAGAAGCTAAGTGAGAGGCATGCAATGGATTCTACCTTAGAGCCTCTAGAAGGAACCAACCCTGTGGACTTGATTTAAGACTTCTGGCCTCTGAACAGTGAGAAAATTAATTTCTGTTGTTTTAAGTCACTGTGTTTGTGGTAAGTTGTTACAGCAGCCCTAGAAAGCGAATACACTCAGGGTCTAAATATGGCTGCTGCATTGCAAACATCACATCCCACACCATTTTATTCAATGCAGAAAGAGAACAGGACAAGGCAGAATTTTATTTTTTTATTAGTTGAACTTTACTCCCCTTACTTCTTATTAGCCAGGTCATGTGGTCACCACTGGACTGCAAGAGAATTTGGGAAAGTGAATATTTGGCAAAAAGGAGTGACAGGAGTTTGAAAATGTAGGGGAGTGTGGGGGAGGGGAGGGCATTTTTAGTTATCAACAATGGCTATTGTCATTTAATGACTGGGGACCAGAGATCCTAGAAGTCTTCTAACACGTGGTCTGTTGAGACATACTGGAGATCGATTATGACAATTATGAGTTATTCCTGCAGGCTCAAACCTGACTGTCCCGTTAACAAGGAATGGGAGGGAGAGGGGCAGGAGGGGCGGTGGATGGGTGGGCAACTGACAGTGACTGCTACAATGTGGGAACGGTGTACTGTGGTTCAGTAGCAGAATGTTCTACAAGATCATGGCATAGAAACTGATTGGGATAGGAGCAGGTACTCTTGGTTTTTGTGGTGTGTGGCCAGGTTCATTCATTCATTCATCTGTTCATTGATTCAGTGAGCACAACTTGAATTGATTTACCTAAAGAAAGGTTCAGTTATTACTACACATGACCAAAAGTCCACAGCAAAATTTTCAGGGTCTCCAGTGACTCCACTGCTGACATCAGGACTTGGTCTCTCTAAATCTCGGTCCTTTGGCTCCGCTTCCTCTGTGTAATTTCATTGGAACAGGTTCCTCCCACTCAGAGGTGAAATGGCCATCAGCCGTTTCAGGCTCACATTCCAGTATCCCTGGGGAAGGCAGGCTTCTCTTTACAACCCTACACTGAGTCTATTGGGCCATCTGTGGCAAGTACTCATGCCTGCGTCATCTCTGTGACTAGGGCGTACATTATACAGCCTGTCAAGGTTTGGATTACATGGTGGCCCATGGAGCAGAGAGGAGGGGCTGTTGGCAGCAGGGAGGTGGATTCAGCCACTCAAACCACATGCACTCAGAGTGGGGAACAAGTGATTCCCCAAGGAAAACCAGGTGCTTTTTTAAAAAACTGAATGAACACAGAGCAAGCAAACATGACAAATGCCCACTACACTCCCCATCTGTAAACTGAATGCCATTGTGTACAAGCCTGAAATAGGTGTATATGGTTCAGTGCAAATTCATCATTACTCTTAGAGAGGGGAGGGCAATTTAGAGTGTAGGAAGGACCTTCTCATAGGGGTAAGGGGTCAATAACATCATCTAGGTATACAGGAATAATTAAGTCCCATGAAGGAGAAGCTGAGGATGCTCTAGGAAGTCATCCTGAATATTTACATTCAATTAGAACCTGTAATACTTAACAATCTGTCAATTTAAGTTGTAGTGTTGGACATTAATCAGACTGTCTGGTTTGATGTTTGGAGGGCATTCCAAACATCAGAAATATCAAAATAGGTCTGAGGTCCCTTTCTATTTAATGGCTATCATTGGTCATACAAATTATACAGCTCATTTGTGAAGAATAGTATGAGGTATGAGTGTTTGGGACGATTTTTGAGGTGATACTTTTGGCTTCCGCTTAAATATAAGGCTTCCACTTAAATACACATTAACCTTACCAGCTGAAGAGGAGGAAGAAAAAAGAAGTCCTTTAAAGTTGGTAGCAGCCACATGGACCTGTAGGCATGTCACCAAGCAACAGCTTTAACTAGTGCCGTCATTCATGGTTTGAGAGGAAAAGACAATTGCTAAATTGATTTGATCCCATAGATGGAAATAGTCTTCTCCATATAGTTCTATATACTTTGCCTTTTGTATATCTTCAATTTTTTCACCAGAGTATAACGAACACCCCTGCATTCTGTTATGCCAGTTCCACGCACTGGCAAAGAAGAGCTCCAGTTCACAATGATATATGACTTGGATTCATTCTGGGCTTAGTTCCCCAGCAAACTTCTATCTTGCCCTTGAAGATGACCCTTCTATTAGCCATAAAAAAGAATGGGGGGCTTCCCCGGTGGCACAGTGGTTGGGAGTCCGCCTGCCAATGCGAGGGGCGCGGGTTCGTGCCCCGGTCCGGGAGGATCCCGCGTGCCACGGAGCGGCTGGGCCCGTGAGCCATGGCCGCTGGGCCTGCGCGTCCGGAACCTCTGCTCCGCGGCGGGAGGGGCCGCGGCGTTGAGAGGCCCGCGTGCTGCGAAAAAATAATAATAATAATAATGGGGGCTTCCCTGGCGGCGCAGTGGTTAAGAGTCCGCCTGCCGATGCAGGGGACACGGGTTTGTGCCGGGGTCCGGGAGGATCCCGCGTGCCGCGGAGCGGCTGGGCCTGCGCGTCCGGAGCCTGTGCTCCGCAACGGGAGAGGCCACGGCAGTGAGAGGCCTGCGTACCGCAAAAAAAAAAAAAAAGAAAGAATGCCATTTGTAGCAACATGGATGGACCTAAACATTATCATACTAAGTGAAGTCAGTCGGACAGAGAGAGACAAATATCATATGATATCACTTATATGTGAAATCTTAAAAAATGATACAAATGAACTTTTCACAAAACAGACACGGCAGTGAGAGGCCCAAGTACCACAAAAAAAAAAAAAAAAAAGAATGAACTAAGCACCCAAATACTGTACAGTTGAATTATAACCACAAGTATAAAATAACTATTCAGGTGTCCACACTAGTAAAATAAATAATTACAAACACTTTTTATGAGTTGGGTTAAATAGGAATGTCCTATACAGAACAATTCCAAATAATTGATGTAGACACATAGGCATCCATCGAGGAAGTAACCCTAACCCTCTTCTGAAGTGTGGGTTCCACACAGTGACTTCTTCCTAAATAAGACGTACAGTATGGACATGAGAAAAATAACTTCACAGCAGGGAAGACTGACAAATATTTTTCTCTCAGTTTGTGACTTTTGACGACCTCAGTCACGTGACCAAAGTTAACATAAACAGTGATAAGTTGCCTTGAGAGCCTGTTCCGTTGACATAAAATGATGAGAATGCACTTGACCTCTGTGACCTACCTCCTCAAAACCCATAAGCCCAGTCTAATCACAAGAAAAACGATAAGAAAAGGTGGGATTTTTGAATTCCAATTTTCCGCATCATTCCACCAAAAAACTATTAGAAATAATAAATGAATTCAGTAAAGTTACAAAATCAGTACACAGAAATCAATTGCTTTCAAACACCAATCAGAAAATGAAAAAAACACCCAACCCTATTTACAAGTGCATCAAAAAGAACAAAATACCTAGGAATAAATTTAACCAAGGGTGTGAAAGGCTTGCACACTGAAAACTTAAAGACATTGAAGAATAAATTGAAAGACACAAATAAATGGAACCGTATCTCGTTCTCGTGGAATGGAAGAATATTGTTAAAATGTCCATTCTACTCAAAGCAATGTACACAGTGAATGCAATCCCTACCAAAATTCCAA
This sequence comes from Neophocaena asiaeorientalis asiaeorientalis, assembly GCF_003031525.2. Classification (NCBI taxonomy): domain Eukaryota; kingdom Metazoa; phylum Chordata; class Mammalia; order Artiodactyla; family Phocoenidae; genus Neophocaena; species Neophocaena asiaeorientalis. The sequence continues at coordinate 535,371 of NW_020174423.1, read as the reverse complement.
TGGTATTTTTCACAGAAATAGAGCAAATCATCCTAATATTTGCGTGGAACCACAAAGGATCCCAAAGAGCCAAAGCAGCCCTGAGAAAGGAGAATAGGCTGGAGGCATCTTCCTCCCGACTTCACACTACATTATGGAGCTACAGTCACCAGAAAAGTGTGGAATTGGCACAAAAACAGGCTCACGGATCAGAGGAACAGAACAGAGAGCTCAGTATTCAACCCATATGGCTGGGGTCGGTTAATTTATTACGAAGGGGCCAAGAACACACCAAGGGGAAGGACAGTGCCCACAATAAACAGCGCTAGGAAAACTGGATGCCACACGCTCCATAACGACACTGGACACCATCTACACTGCACAAAAAACTGACTAAAAACCCAGTTTTCCACATCAAGCCCTTCCTGGGTCGCACGAAGACGGACTTCCCTCAACAGTCAGTCGCACACGGGAAGCTTCTCCCCACTTTTCCTCACTTCTCCTCACCTTTTCCTCTCGGCTTCACCTGGGTCGTCAGGAAACTCAGCTCCTGTCAGTATGGACGCAGCCCCAAGTTGTCCTGAAGCCGAAATCCTGGTGAGTCCTAAGAAGACTGAGCTCCTGTCGGCAGAGATGCTGACCCGGGGCATCTGAAGGCGAAGCCCAGTCGATGCCTGAGGAGACACAACTCTTCTCGGCTGCGCGGAGCCGTCCTCAGTGGAATGCGCATGCTCTGTGGGTCAGAGAGGCGGTCTCGGCCCCCCTGTGGTCAGTGCAGGAAGTGCAGGCCGTACCTACCTCACAGGTCACTGGAGACAGCGCCCCCTACTGGCAGAACTGCTGAATCTGTTAAACTGTGGAAATTCAAACCTAAATGGAGACAGCATCCTATAATTTCTCCCAAAATACTTAAGGAACAACTAATTGGAAACCGTATGGAATGAAATGAATGTTTATAACTTACACCAAATTCACCCATAATTATTCATAGACAAATCTTAAATGCAAAACTATTCAAAATTACAGAAGACAGAGGAAAATTGACAGGAGGTTGGGTTTGGTTATGTACATCATGAGCTCTGAGTTCTAACACACAACACAAAAAGGCAATCCTCAAAGAAAAACAAGGAATACCACGGACTTTGTAAAATTAAAGATTTCTACTCTGTGAAAGGCCTTACTCAGAAAATCAAAAGTCACAAACTGAGAGAAAAATATTTGCAAACACATGTCTAACAAAGGATTTGTTTCAAAACATACAAAGAACTCTAACACAAACAACCCCATTAAAAATAGGAAAAGCTCTGAACAAACACCTGGTCAAAGAAGATAGTACACAGATAGTACACAAAACTATGCCCAGGATTGAGGGGCAAAGAAACATTGGTCCAGCTCAAGTCTCTGAGTCATGTGTGACCCTGGACTAGTCCTGTCCTTCCTGGAGGCCTCAGAAAGATGGAGAGGGAAAAGGGGAGTGAGGGAAGGTTATGCTTTAACCTAACTCTAACCTATAACCCTAACACCCTAACCTATAGCCCTAAACCTAACAACCCTAGACCCTTGATCCTGACACCTCCGCTCTAATCCCTGACCCTGACCATTACCCTCTACCCTGACTATCCAACTCTGACCATAATCTTAAACCCTGACACCTAAGCCCTGACACTGACTCTGACAGCAGACGTTAATCCTAGCAAAGTGGATACCAAGGAATGACTCTATAATCTCTCAAATAAACCAAGGGAATAAATCTTCATGACCTTGCATTTAGCAATGGTTTCTTAGATCTGACATCAAAGCACAAGCAATGAAAGAAAAAATAGATATATTGGATTTCCTCAAAGTTAAAAAATTTATTGCATCAAAACTGCTATCCAGAAAGTAAAAAGACAGCCCACAGAACAGAAGAAAATATTTGCACGTTATATATCTAATGAGTCTGTTATCCAGAACATATCAAGAAACTCAACAACAAAAACACAAAGAACTCAGTTTTTAAAATGCACAAAGGACTTGACCAGACTCTTCAGAAAAGACATACAAATGGTCAACATACAATGGAAAAGATGTCAAACATCAGTAGTCATGATGGATATGCAAATTCATACCATAATTCAATACACCTTCAAACACACTAGAATTGTTATAGTCAAGAAAAATAAAAAATAACTAATACTGGCAACAATGTAGAGCAAATGGAAGTGTAAACATTGCTTGTGGAAATGTAAAATGATGCGATCTATGTGCACAGTACTTTGACATTTCCTCAAAAAGATAAATGTAAAGTATGATAGGATTCAATAACTCCACTCCTAGTGAGAATTAAAAACAGGTGTTCAAACAAAAAGTTGTACACGAATATTCATAGCAGCACTGTTTACAATAGCTAAGAGGTAGAAACAATTAAAATGTCAATCAACAGGTGAATAAATAAACAAAATGCAGCACATCCATGAACTGCCATATTATTCTAACATATAAATGAATAGAGTAAAATGGCGCAATCACTGTGAAAACAATATGGCAGCTCCTCAAAAAGTTAAACACAGAGTTAACATATGATCTGTCAATTCCACTTCAGGGTATTTACTCAAAATATTTGAAAGCAGGGACTGGAACCGATATTTGTACACTCATATTCATAGCAGCATCATTCACAATAACAAAAGGTGGAAGCAACCCAAGTGTCCATTGATGGATAAATGGGTAAATGGAATGTGGTATATTCATAAGGAAATATTATTCAAGGAAATATTATTTCCTTGAAAACTAAGGAAATTCTGACACATGCTACAACATGGATGAACCTTGAAGTTACTATGCTAATTGAAATAAGTTAGTTACAGAAGGACAAATTATTTGATTCCACTTACATAAAGTATCCAGAGGAGTCAAATTCAAAGACAGAAAGAATGTGGTTGCAGGAGCTGAGAAGAGGTAGTGTTTAATGGATACAGTTTCAGTTGGGGAAAATGAAAACGTTTGGGAGATGAATGGTGAGGATATTTTTGTAATGATGTAGATGCAATGAATGTCACAGAACTGTATACGTAAAATGGTTTAAATGGTAAATGTTATGTTATGTGTTTTTAATCACAAAGGAAAAAATGCAGTACTGATACATGCTAAAACATGGATGATCCTAAGTGAAAGAAGCCATACAGGAAGGGCCACCAGGTCACATACCCATCCTGTACTTTAAATCCATCAAGATTTTGAATATGAGGCAAAGTCTCAGTTAGGGTTCCAGAGGGGAAAAAAAAAGAAAGAAAACTGGATCACAATGAAAAAAGACATTTTCATAGAGTTGGAGCAGATGGTGAAAGTTGAAGTGGACCCTGTGGATTGGATTATTACAAGAAATTGTTATGGTTCTCATTTGGTAATTAAGTGCTTGTTCCCTGAGAGTGTATCTGTGTTTCGGGTAAAACACACTGGAGTGTTTTGTGTGAAGTGCCAAATGTGAGTACTTTGTGCTGCTATTGAAAATTTTCTATACATTTGAAATTACTGGAAAATGAATTATATTTCAAAACAATCATGTCAATAAAAGGACAGGGGCTTCCCTGGTGGCGCAGTGGTTGAGGGTCTGCCTGCCGATGCAGGGGACACGGGTTCGTGCCCCGGTCCGGGAGGATCCCACATGCCGCGGATCGGCTGGGCCCGTGAGCCATGGCCGCTGAGCCTGCGCGTCCGGAGCCTGTGCTCCGCAACAGGAGAGGCCGCAACAGTGAGGGGCCCGCGTACCGCAAAATAAAATAAAATAAAATAAAAGGACAGAAAAGTAGAGAAGACATGAAACTTTGTATAGAGGCCAAGCTTTACCCAGATCCTGCACAACCAAAGTGATGATGCAATTTGCCCTTATAAGATTTCACATGTTTTTAAGGGGCACTGTGGGAAGATTATAATAGTAGCCACTATGTCTTGGGTGTTGTGGATGACCTGGATGTGGTAGAAATAGTGGGATTTCTAATTCCAGTTTTGTACATCAAATCACCAAGAAACTATTAGAACTAATAAATGAATTCAGTAAAGCTGCAGGATAGAAAATCAATATACTAAAATCAGTTGTGTTTCTATATACAAATAATGAACCATCAGAGAGAGAAATTAAGAAAACAATCTCATTTACAATAACGTCAGAAGAACCAAATAACTGGGAATGAATTGAACCCAAGAGTGTGAAAGAGTTGCACGCTGAAAACCCTAAGACATCGATGAAGAAACTGAGGACACAAATAAATAGAAAGATATCCTGTGCTTTTGGATGGAAAGAATTAGTAGTGCTAAAATGTCCATTCTACCCAAAACGGTATGCACTTCAATGACATTCCTACCGAAATTCCAAAGGCATTTTTCACAGAAACTGAACAATCCTGACATGTGTATGGAACCACAAAAGACCCCTAACAGCCAAGGGGATCCTGAGAAAGGAGAACAGCAGCTGGAGGAAACTCACTCACTGACTTGAAACCATATTACAGCACTACAGGAACCAAACAGTGTAGAAATGGCACTAAAAGAGGCACATGGGCCAGAGGAATAGACCAGAGAGCCCAGGAATAAGTCCATACATATGTGGTCAGTTAATTTATGACAAAGCTGCCAAGAACATACACCAGGGAAAGGACAGTCTCCTCCATAAATTGTGTTTGTTATAAAGAGAAGGGAGAGAATTATTGTGTTGGTGACTTGGGGACATTTGGAGGAGTTTCTGACAGCGGGGATGCAATCTGTCTGTCTTTTCCCTCCTTGGTAGAAATCTCCATATGACCTGAGCCTCTCTAAGAATCCTCTCTGAATTGGGGCCTGAAGACAACAGAGCTGAGATTCAAGTTGTCTTCACAGACAGTATCTCAAGGTTGAGTATAAGTATCATTTCAACAAGGTAATTTAAAATGCTATTTTTGCCCTTTGTTCCAAATGAGTAAGAGGGGAAGTGTTGGTAGGGGCCTAGTGTTTAGAGCTATCTGATTTGACTGGACCTGTTCATTCATCCCAACTGGCCTCACACCTATTTGAGTTACTGGCAATGACCAAGCCGAATCCAGAGACTCACTAGCGGGAAGGACACTGATGGCAACTTTCCTATTACCTGTCCTGTTGGTTTCTCTGCACTTTCTGTTCACTAGGCTGTGTCACTTCCTATGGTACCTGGGTATCAGGTTTTTAATATGGTTTTCACCAATTATGAGACTAGAAAGAACAGAAATCAGGCCATTCCATGAAATCTCTCTGAAACTGGAGGACAGAGTCACTTTCTTTATTCTCCTGGTTTAACAGGTCAATTAGTTGCTGCTCATTACCACCTAGCCCTGTTTTACCATCACACCAGTCAGTCAACTGAGATTTACCCATATTTATATTTACGCTGGTTCGACCTCAAAGAGCCTTCTTGATCAAACATGTGAACGACTTCACCTCAATCTGGAAATACTGGAAAGGTAGAATAAATCCAGTTTAATGTAATTTATGTAAATAGTTTATTACAGGGAATTCCCTTAGTGGTAAAGGTCAATATTTACCATCAAGTAAAAATAAATATAATACCGATACGTGTGTTCACATGTCCAATCACATAAGTTAATTCATGTGTCTGGCGTACATTGTCACGTGCATGCAGCCTCTACAAGTAGCTGTGCTTTTGTGTACGTTACTGTACAGTACTGTATAGAATACAGTACAGTATCTTTATTTCAAGCCCAGGATGTCCTGAAGTGAGCATAAAAGCAGTGGTGACGTAGCTGGTACTACTGTACTTTTCAAGGTACTCTACTGCAAGATTAAAAATGTTTTCTTTATTTTTTGTGCTTGTTATGTATTATTTGTGTGAAAGTCTTATAAACCTATTACAGTACAGTACTATATAGCTGATTGTGTTAGTTGGGCACCTAGGCTAACTTTGCTGGACTTACAAACAAATTGGACTTACAAACACACTCTTGGAACAGAACTCATTCTTATGTAGGGGACTTACTCTATATGCACATACAAACACACACACAATGACGTGGGCACACGTGCACACAGGCAGACACACACCCTCTGCTAAAGTTACCAATAGCTTTTGACGTCAGTGAAACCCCACAATTTTACAAGTTTACTCTGTGGAATGAGCTGGCTCTGGGTTTAAATCCTGCCTCTGGCTGTAGGACAGGGCACAGATCACTGCACCTCCTTGCACAGTTTTCCTCTTCTATTAAACAACACTCACTACAGAAGGGTTAATGTGAGGATCAGGCAGAAGAGTGCCTAATAAACCGGTGCTTCTCAAACTCCCAAGTGCACAGAACCATCTGGAAATGCTGTTACAATGCAGATGCTGATCCAGATTCTCAAGTGGGGCTTGACGTTCTAAGCTCCTAGGTGACGTTATGCTTCTGGTCCACGGACCAAACTTTGCGTAGAGAGGCACATACTCAAATTTTACAAAAGGGAAACCAAAATCACTATCCAGTGGTCCTGCCAGCCAAGTAAGAGAAGAAAGCTAAGAAAGGATTTTTTTTGGTGCCCAACGTGAGCTTGGCATGAGCTCAGTTTCTCTAGGTGTGGTGAGGATAACACATTTGGGGCCAGGCTTTATTCTGTCCCCTCATGAGCCTCAGCATAACTTCATTTCCATTCTTCTGCCCTGGGCTAGCCAGGGGCCACGGGAACCCAAAGAGATGGGGAGTCTCATACCTGTCAGAGTCTTGGCAAATCTCCACCACAGCCACCAAGGCCTTCAAGTGCTCGTTGGGTTGGTAGGAGTGGATGTAGTCAGGGAAGCGCTGTTCCTGGGGTCCCCGTTCGAGGCCGTGAAATTTATAGCTACCTGGAAGAGAAGATAGGCAAATGGGTAAATTTAAAGTGAATACATTTCAGGACTTCCCTGGTGGTCCAGTGGTAAAGAATCCACCTTCCAATGCAAGGGATGCGAGTTCAATCCCTCGTCAGGGAACGAAGATTCCACATGCCACAGGGCAACTAAGTCCGCACGCCACAACTACTGAGCTCGCGTCTCAAGGAGAGCCTGTGTGCCACAAACTATAGAGCCCACGCGCCCTGGAGCCCGTGTGCCACAACTAGAGAGAAGCCCAAATGCCGCAATGAAGAGACCTCGCGCTGCAACAAAAGATCCCGCATGCCTCAACTAAGACCCGATGCACCCAAGAAAATAAATAAAATAAATAAATAAAATAAATAAATATTTTAAAAAAATAAAGTGAACACATCTCGTAAGAATTGTGATCAGCCCTGAGAGAGACATGGCCTGAGGGGGAGGAAAGCAGTACGTTACACACCCTGCTGATAAACAGAGTTAGAGAAAAAAATTCATTAGCTTTAAAAACTAGTGATTAACTTGGTTGAGGCCATTTCTGTAGTCTTCAGTCTCCCTCTCCCCCATGCCCTCTCTTCTCTGTGTCCAAAATGGAACTTGAGATTGATGTACAGGTCAGAAAGCCCAGCCGCTCTAATCCACAACGTCACCAGGCAGCAAGGGCAAGGGTGGAATATCACAATTCACTAAGAAAAGCCTTCTGTGCTCTCCGGGCAGGATGATTCCATGTCTGAGGCCTAGGTAAACTCCCTTCAAACTAAAGATGTTAAAGATGCAGTCTGTATATCAAAGCCATTGTTGTTGTTTTGTTTTTTTTAACATCCAACTATTACTTTGTTTATGTTACTATGCTTAATTTACATGGAAAAGACAACCAAGCAGTTCTGCCCCATATCAGGAAAAGTTTCCAATCAACACCAATTATGTGGTGACAAATAACTAGGAATGGTGACATCTTTGGATCAAGACTGACAAGGAAGAATGGGCTCATCTCCAACAAGAATATGGCACAATGGCCAGCACAAACCATACTAACACTGAACCTTTAGCACTGGTCACAAATTCGAATCTCTTCTCTGAAGCTAGCAAATTAACTGAAATACCTGGGTTAAAAAAAAGTTTTTAAATGAAGCCCGAGGGGCTTCCCTGGTGGCGCAGTGGTTGAGAGTCCGCCTGCCGATGCAGGGGACACGGGTTCGTGCCCCGGTATGGGAGGATCCCACATGCCGCGGAGCAGCTGGGCCCGTGAGCCATGGCCGCTGAGCCTGCGCGTCCGGAGCCTGTGCTCCGCAACGGGAGAGGCCACAACAGTGAGAGGCCCGCGTACCGCAAAAAAAAAAAAAAAAAAATGAAGCCCAAATTAATTTAAGAACCATGCTCTTGACACAATTTCCTTTCAGAATTTACATAAAACACTTTTTCACTCTGATAGCCCAGGGTTTTTTCCTCACATAGCCCACCATGTAGCTGCAGATAGACTGTTCTGCCTCAAGATGTAAACATAGGGGGAAAAAAAATTAACGACATCTGCGTAATATTCTCTCTACACACTGCTGTTGGATGGGAAATAGATAATTAAAAAAAGAAAGAAAGGAAGGGAGGAAGGAAGGGAGGAAGGAAGGAAGGAAGGAAGGAAGAAAGAGAAAGAAAGAAAAGTTCCATTATAGATTCTCACAACCTCTTGTTCCACAGTTCATGAATCTTACACTGATGCTAAGGTGACAATGTATGTAAGTGGACTTTTGTTTTCAGTGAAGAAGACCTGGGAAAAAGATGGATTTATCTCTTTTTCTTCAAGAGTTATCAGATGGTGCATGCTCCCCAAAGCCCTCACTTTCTCGAACTAGAGCACTTTCTAGGATCACACGGCCTTCCTTATAACGCTGGGTGTCTTCAGTGGCAAACTCATGGATCCATCCCAGTTTGCTATTGCAGTTTTTGCAGCTCACATCTCGAACCATGTGGCGGCCAGTGAGCATGACCCGGTCTTGAACTTCACTGTACTGCAGGTTAACTACCTTGTTAAAAGGTAGTTAAAAAGAAATGCTCTGCCAGTGGCACCTGTGAATTGAGTGGAGATGAGTTCTGAGTGGTTGGTCGGGATTGTATCTCAGTTTGCACAGGAAAACACATGGGTACCACCAATATGATCAAGGAAAATCCTGCCCATTTTTATAGCTGAAGTTCTAAAAACCCCGAGCAGCTGCGAGATCCAAGGCCACCAGCGGCTCTTCGGTCTTCGGCTGAGATGAAGCCTCAAAGCCATTGTTACTTTCATGAGTGGCAAGTTGCAAAGAGATGCGTTGAATTGGTTATAATAAAATTTCTGCCAGAAGAAGCTCTGTGTAAGGCTCCATTCATGTAAAAACTCCTGCCCACGCCAGAGAAGATGCCTGAATGCTATGGCATTGTTAGCAGCAAGTGGAGAAGAGAAACCTCTGCAGACAGCGGTCACCAAGTTGTCATTATCTTTGAACTTCCTAAATTTTTTCTGACCCCCAACATCATCATCATCTAAATAAAAGTTGACTCACCCAACACTTCTTTTTTTTAACATATATATATATTCTTTTTCATATTCTTTTCCATTATGATTTGTCACAGAATATTGAATATAGTTCCCTGTGCTATAAGTAGGATCTTGTTGTTTATCCATTCTGCACACAATAGTTTGCCTCTGTTAATCCCAAACTCCTATTCTTTTCCTCCCCTCCCCCCTACCTTGGCAACCACAAGTCTGTTCTCTATGTCTGTGAGTCTGTTTTTTTTCATAGATACATTGATTTGCATTGTATTTTAGATTCCACATATATGTGCTATCGTATGGTATTTGTCTTTCTCTCTCTGAATTACTTCACTTAGTATGAAAATCTCTAGGTCCATCCATGTTGCTGCAGATGGCATTATTTCATTCTTTTTTATGGCTGAGTAGTATTCCATTGTATATATGTACCCCATCTTCTTTATCCATTCATCTGTCAATGGACATTTAGGTTGTTTCCATTGGCTATTGTGAATTGTGCTGCTGTGAACATAGAGGTGCATGTATCTTTTCAAATTATAGTTTCGTCTGGGTAAATGCCTAAGAGTGGGATTGCTGGATTGTGTGGCAACTCTATTTTTAGTTTTTTGAGGAACATCCATATTGTTTTCCATAGTTCACCCAACACTTCTTAGCAACAACGACAAAATGATTAAGCCTGGGGAGTGGGGCTAAACCGGGAAGGCTCATTTCTTCTGATTTCTAACATCATCACCATTTCAGTGAAAGTTAGCCCAGCAAACACCTCTCCAAAGAAATGCATAAGCTTGGGGGTGGAGAGTGGGGAGAGAGGGATTAAAATGAAAGGAGATGTAGAGAAAGAAAGGAGTGTTCATGGTGCATCCAGCCCAGCAGAATCCATTCACTGGCTGACTGATGACAGAAGAGCTCTATTTTCTCTTAAGATCTTTTGAATGCGAAACATTATTTTGTATAATTTTTGGCAAAATTCCATTATAACAAATAACTGGAATATCCCATTGGACTTAAGGTGGGATGTTAGCTCTGGAAGGACAGTGGAAAGGGGCTACGTGCTCTGTGTCTGCTTCTGAGGGACCTGATGCTAAGAGCAACATTGATGGAAAAAAAATGCCACCATGTCTTATATTGTAAGCCTGCAATCAAACCAAAGTAACTAGAAGAGAAAAAACAATAGGCTAACAGTAATTCACTTACAACCTCTCTTTTTTTCTTTCATAAAGTTTTTTTTTTCTCATCACTGAGTTTTCCCCCTTTTCATCCTTACCACTCCACAGAACTATGTTGAAAATAAATTTAGGCAGGATTCACATTCTATTTTCAGAATCTCCAGATGTTTTCAACAAGGTAGTACAAACTGATAAAATGCTAGTACTAAGTGTTTCAAAAGGAAAGGTCATGTGAAGAAAAATTGTACAGTATTTCCCCAACCCTTAGACGCTCTTACTTTGGACAACAAAGGGAAGAAGGGAGGGGTAACCTCTGTTAAAACCCTACTGTGTGTCAGACACCTGTGCTGACTGCTTTATAAGCACTGTGTTATTTCATTTTCATGAAAACTCTGCAAGGTAGAGATTGTTATTCCTTTTCATTAATGAAGAGCCTGATACCCAAAGGTGATGAAAATCACGAGGTCAAAGGGGATGCAGCTGGGTTTAAACCCAAGTCCACATGGTTTCAAAGACTTTACTTCTCCATGGTATCACTATACACCCAAGAGAATGAGTAAGTCTGTGACCAGCATATCCAGACATCTCACGGGTATGTTTTATTCCTATAAAGAATGAGGGGATTTGGCCTGGAGGCAGGGAGACTAACCAGGAGACAACGACAGCAATTTAGGAGAGAAGAAATGTCTTGAATAAACAGCTCTTTATAACAAGTGAGACACAATATCTTCTGAGACAGATTTTTATCCTGAAAGTGAAAGCCAATCCACTGGAAAAAAGAGAGGAAGACAACAGGTGAAGGGCCTTTTTGTCATGAACTGTGTGAAAAGCTAGTGGTGGCGGGAGCCTATATGCATTTTGTGAACAAGAAGAAGGTGTAAAGCACTCCAGTACCCACCCACGGGGCCCCAGCCAGATAGAGGTCTGGATACATGTAGACAATCCCTGGAAAACTCCAAGAAGAACACTCAAGAGGTACCTGAGAGACAGTGTTTGGAGAAATCAAACATCTCAGGGCCTCCTGGATTTACTAAGCTCCAACACAAACCCACCATTCTCTGCCTTTTTGTCCTGAGGAGGCACACTTAAGAGATCATGTCACCTCACGTATGTGTACATAGTGTTTAAAAGGTAAAAATAGTGCTGGGAAGGCTAGAAGTAAAACCACCTCTTTCTCTCCTACTAAGGAAGGCAGCTTAAAACTCCAGAGAATTCTAGAGAATGCAAGGATGTTATCTGCTCTGATTTATTAATATCACTGCAAGTATTGCAAATCATTGGCAGGTGTCGATACTTTATTATTAATAACAAGTACCTGTGACTCCTGTCAGTTATGTTTATGATGCCCCTTCCTTCTTTCCTTCCTTCCTTCCTTCCTTCCTCCTTCCTCCCTTCCTTCCTTCCTCCCTCCCTCCCTCCCTCCCTCTCTCCCTCTCTCCCTCCCTCTCTCTCTCTCTCTCTCTCTCTCTCTCTCTTTCTTTCTTACCAGGGATTGAACCTGTGCCCCCTGCAGTGGAAACAAATATAAACAATATTAACTTCTCACCTCCAACATGTTTACTTCCAAATGGAAAAATCCTTTCTTTATGTGAATAAAGGTGACCATGGAGGCCCAGAGTGTTCTCTTTCAGGGAACTTGTGAAGAGAAGACAGAGAAACGCATGGTACAAACCATACATTCAGTTTGATTCCAAAAGATTCAGATGCAGATGAGAATAAATATTCCACCATTGATCTATTTTTTTCTCTGTGATTATTCCTTAGAGTCAGTGTAATCTAGAGGTTTTCACTCATTATGGTGGACTCCAATCATCTGATGATGGGAAGAATCAAAGCCTCTATTTCCTGGAATACTACATAAAACTTCTCTGGAAACATAATATCTCTGCTTCCTACTAACCGGAATGTGGTATTTTAAAGTCAGAAGTCCACATGCGTATCAAGAAACCCTATGATACAAGACACTTTTTAATCCAAACCTGTAAAAGCAGGATCTCCTTAAGACAAACCAAGGGTTCAAGCAAAATACCATGTTGCTACCAGAGACCTGGAGAGAAACAGGAAGTCTTTTAAGTACAATGGAAAAACAACTCACAAACCTCAGAGCAACTATTTTAAAGAAATATTTAGAAGCTCTAGGAAAGCGCTTGTCTCCTGCTGGGAAGCTCACTGGACCCCATCAGCTCCTGCTTCCAATAAATAATGCTGGGATTGTGTCTGGAAGAACAAACATGAGACTGAGCACACACAGGAACGGTATAGGTTTGATGTCTGAGTGTTTTCACACAGTAACACGTGAGTGAGCAGACATTTGGTTCCATTTTAGGCAAGCTCTTCTCATCAGACCATTGAAAACTGCCCAGGATTCAACAGCCACTCCTACCATGGACAGATGCTTCCTTTTATGGAATGCTCAGAGGAAATCACCTGGTTTTGATGTGGTTTGAGTTTGATCCTGTGAAACCATCAGAACTTCCCACCAGAGATAAATGAGGAGATTCTGGCCTTTATCAGTATGTGTGATGAACACAGGTGTCCTGGCTGTACTTGCCAACCCTCCTTCTATTTTTATCCATCTCCCTACATGTGACTACTTTTGACCTACTCTGAGCTCAGACCCCTGATCTGTTAGAGTGACTCTGTCAGTCTTTCTTTCAAAATGGACAGGCAACAAAATGAATTTAACCTAGAAGCAGCAGATCAGCAAGGGAAATGAAAACATCAGAAGTTATCTAATCACAGCCACAGCCATTCAGGGCTCTGTCTTATCTGCTGGGTAATAAAAATGGGATGTTCCTAAACTTGAAGGGCATCCAATCAAATAAGTAAAGTTGTTGCTTACCTCTGGCTCTTGGGGGGATTTCTATGTAGTTTAACCCGTGTATACCAACTACAAAATATTGGCATGGGTTTGAAACACCTATGTTCTAGGAAAGGTTTTTTTGGCAGGGGGCGGGGGGGGCAGGGGGAAGTTTGTCTTGACAGAAAGCGAAAAATAAAACACAAACGTCTTTGAGAACAAGGATTGTTAAGAGGGCAGTAGAAAAAAAGGAATGGGGAGAAAAGAATATCTCCTCTGAAGTCAAGGTAGCTTTTCCAGAAAAGTAGGGTTTAGTCTCAGCTTAAGAACACTTTTAAAAAGCTTGGACAGCTCAGAAGTGCTGTTTAGGGAACTGAAAACCAAGTGAGCCAAGAACAACATTTCTTTAAAAAATCCTGGCAAAGGCTAAAGAGGATAAAGAGCTGGTTTTGCATAGTTTTGGAGACACGATAACGAAGCAGAGGCATCTTCTCCCCAAAGGCACTGAAATCCTAAGGCATCAATGGGTCAGTTGCAGGGAGAGAGGGTAGGGGCGGGGGTAAGGGATATTTCTCTCTCAAAGTCTCCCAGGGCACTCACCTCTCTCTGCTCCACCCCATTACACCATTCACCCTTCCTCCCTCCTGGAACCCCAGGGGGCAGCACTTCTTAAGAGCCCCCAGGGACCATCTCTGCAGCCCAGATTCTTCCCAGAGCCTGGCAAATTCTGGGAGCAGAAGCTGGGCTTGCAAGGCCATGGCAGGTGCGGTGGGACCTAGAAGGATTAGTAAGTATATATCTGGTTCTGCCGAAGGGAGAGTCGTTCCTCCCCCTGGAAGCCTGAGCTTCCTGGTCCTGGACAAGGACCCTCCCCCACGTGGCAGAAACTGGTAGCTCTTCCCCAAACCAGTTTTCTAGTCATCCTGGGCACAACCAGATGACATTTTCCAGCGTAATTAGGCCATGTGACTACTTTCTGGAAAGTGGGCACGAGAAGGGCACCATACCCAGGTATGTCCCTGTAGTGGAATGCAGTGTCCCCCAGAATTCATGTCCACCCAGAACCTCAGAATGTAATTAAAAGAAAACTTTTTCTATGCCCACAGAATACTTTTGATACCAAATGTGTGTGGGATGGTGGTTCCCAAACCAACAAATTCTCCAGTTCTCAGTGGACACCAACTGGGTGTCCTCTAAGTTAACTCAATTCTAATACTAACTACCTGGAATGAGCACAGACGCCACAGCTTAAGGGCTCAGTCCCCCAATACTGTCCCCCACTTCAGATACCAATTGCAAGTCCCAGGTTGTCACCTGTACTGCTGACCAACCAGCTATGAATCAGGGGTTCCCATGACCCTCTCCTCAGCTTCGAATATTTGTTAGAATGGCTCATAGGACCTCCTTATATTTACTGGTTTACTGTAAAGGATATAATAAAGGATACAGGTGAACAGCCAGATGAAGTGGTACATAGGTTGAGGTCTGGACGGTCCCAAGTGCAGGAGCTTTTGCCCCCATGGAGTTGGAGTGCAACACCCTCCCGGCACATGGATGTGTTCACCAACCCGGAAGCTCTCCAAACCCTGTATTTTAGGGATTTTGATGGAGACTTCATCATGTAGGCATGATCCATCATCACTTCATCTCCAGTCCCTCTCCCCCGCCCAGAGGAATGGGGATGGGACTGAAAACTCCAAGCTTCTAATCATGACTTGGACTTTCTGGTGACCAGCCCCCATTCGGAATCATCCAGTTGCCCAACAAGAGTCACCTCATTAGAACAAACGATGCTCCTGTCACCCAGGAAATTCCTAGAGAGTTAGGAGCTCTGTGTCAGGAACTGGGGGCAGAGACCAAATATTTAGTTCTTATGTCACTGTGACCTTATTTGGAAGAAACATCTTTACAGATGTAATTAAGGCAAGGATCTTGAGATGAGATCCTCCTGGATTAGAGTGAGTCCTAAATCTAATGACAAGTATCCTTGTAAGACAGCACAGGAGAAGACAGACACACGGGGAGAAGGGCGTGTAAACACAGGCAGAGATGGAAGTGATGCCTCTGTAAGTCAAGGAATGCTAAGGATTGGTAGACGCCCCCCAAAACTAGGAGAGGGGCATGGAAAAGATTTTTCTGCAGAGCTTCCGGAAGGAATCAACTCTGCTGACGCCCTGATTTTGGATTTCAGGTCTCCAGAACCGTGAGAGAACACATTTTTCTTCTTTTAAGCCGCCCAGGTTGTGGTCATTTGTTACAGCAGCTCTAGGATAAGCTCCTCCCACGTACAACTTTCCTGCTCTTTCCCCGTCAGGCTGGCTGGCGTGAAGACAATTGCTCGGGTCATCTTGCTGAGGCCAAAGGAGCCTCAAGATGGAATGAGCCTAGATTCCTGAATCACTGCTAAGAAGGGACAGGAACACCTGTGGGGCAGAGGCCACGTTAACTGTGGTAAACCTCTGTTTTCTGGATTTAACTGTTATAGCGGCTGGTCAAAGCGATCTTCAATACCCTCCGTCCATCGCCACCATCACCACCATGCATAAAGCAATAAACTGACATGCTAGTTTGCACGGTGGTCCTGCGGAATTTATCATTCTAGTCACTCACTGAACACGCTGATAAGTCCTTGTCAGAACTGGGAAGCTGAGAATCAGACCCTCTCCCTCCAGATAAACAAAACAAAACAAACCTGGGGGCCAGGGGCCCAGCCTGCACTCTGCCAGCACCTTGCGGGTACGCCCATCAGCGCTTGTCTCTCCTGGTTGCACCAGTAGAGGCCTGAAGCAGGAAGGATACGTAAACCCAGGGCGAGTTCCCCATTTCTGCCCCTCCTGGGTGGAAGCACACAACATGTGGCTGAGAGGCGTCCTCCACTCCAAGAGGAAACCCCTTGCCCGCTGTGGGGCTGGGCAGGGAAAGTGGCAGCAGGCTGGTCCGGAGGACAGGAGAGGAAGCATGAAGCCAGGGAGGATGGGCCCGGAGCTGGAGTATCCGAGAGGCAGGCTGGGCTCCACTGCCCAGGGCTCCAGCTGCCTCAGCTCTTGTCACCATGCACAGTATAAGTGGCCCTCTCTAGGGAGCCTGGCCAGGTAGACTTGATCTGTGGTGGTGTGACAAGGCCCCTGCCCATCCCAGCACTGAGCTCCTTGGAGGCAGGAATGCATTCTGTGGACACTCTGCCCCTGGCCTCTGTAGATCGTGGGAGCTGTGGTGGTGGATGATTCTGGAACAGGAGGCTAAGGTCAGATTGTGAAATGCTCTGGATGCCATGAGACGTTTGGGCCCCGCCCTGTGGACAGTGGGGGTGACTCTTAGTAGTGGGTTTTAAGATCTGCGTTTTAGAATATTATCCCTGGGGACGGTGACTGCACAGAGTAAGACCACAATAAACACTTGTGTGTAGCCAAAGGAAAGCAAAATTCGATATTAATGCTCATCACGTAACATGTTTCAGTCTCTCTCTCTTACACACACACGTGTCCCCGCCCCTGTCCGACCCTAAAAGCCAGGACGTTATGTGGATGTCTGGTTTCCAATGGGCTCCCTAGACAGCGGGCTGGATGCAGCGTTCTGCTGTCATAGAATTCACCAGTGAAGACAGAGCTCACGGGTAAGGATTGAAGTGCCCCCTCTGCTGTCAGAAAAAGGTTACTGCAACCACACAGATAAGGCCACGTCATCCTCAGTTTGTGCTCCATGAATGTAGGCACCCACCTGTGGGCAGGGGTGCCAGCCAGGGGCACTGCCTACCAGCTAATGTGGAGGAGGTTTCAGCCCAGTGACGTTTCCCTGGAATCCAGGTGTGGATTCCGCTATCCATTTTACTTCCTTTCCTTCCTTCTTTTTTCTGGCTCTGAGAATGTTCTTGGGAGCCTGTGGTCCAGAGAAGTCTTGGAGGGTCATTTGTGCCAGCAATAAATCCCTCCATTCCTGCAGGGAAGTCGAGGGAGAGTCCTGGGTAGTTCACTGGGTTGAGTCCATTCCTATTGGCCCAGCCCAAAGATCTGCCCAGGGAGTGAGACAAAAATTGCAGCAGATACTGTCCCTGCCCAGAGAGGTGACAGTTCCCAGAGAAGGTGACAATGGGTTATGGGTCAACGTGACAACAGGTCAGGACAGGATTTAGCTAGGGCCTGAGAAACTTAGGACAGTGGACCATGAGGAAATAGAGAGACTGGCCGGGAGGGCAGAGAAGCCTGAGAAAATGTAATGGAAAGGATGGGGCTCCAGGTAAGCATCTTAAGAACGGGTGGTGGGGCTTCCCTGGTGGGGCAGTGGTTGAGAATCTGCCTGCTAATGCAGGGGACACAGGTTCAAGCCCTGGTCTGGGAAGATCCCACGTGCCGCGGAGCAACTAGGCCCGTGAGCCACAACTACTGAGCCTGCGCGTCTGGAGCCTGTGCTCCGCAACAAGAGAGGCTGCGATAGTGAGAGGCCCGCGCACCGCGATGAAGAGCGGCCCCCGCTTGCCACAACTAGAGAAAGCCCTCGCACAGAAACGAAGACCCAACACAGCAAAAATAAATAAAGTAATAAACTCCTACCCCAACATCTTAAAAAAAAAAAAGAACGGGTGACATCCAAGCTGCCCATGGTCCAACTAGAGGAGGGGTCAGAATGAACCAAATGGGGACAAAAATCCACCCAACAGAAACCCAGAGTTCCTCAAATTCCAACTCCTTCCCCTGGCCAAGGCTCAGACTCTGGCCCCATCAACCTTTCCCGACCTTCTGCCGCCCTCTCTGCAGGCCTTACAGGCCTCATTCCTACCTCTGCTCTGCCTCGGTTGCTCCGCTGCCTCCCCTCCATCCTCTGACACCCTCTGGGAGGAACCCTCTCCCGCCGCCTGGCTGGGCCTTCAGACAGTGTGTGCCAGCAGCGTCCACACCTCAACTTCTGCTCCTAAGGCAGTCCATCCCCAGGGGAGCAGGTCTTCAGGGCCTTTTCTCCAGGCAGATCAAAAGCAGAAGGGGACTTTGATGAGCCCGGTTCCTGGAAATAAACAAGGAGGACAGGGGTTCAAACGGCCCCCAGGGACTACCCTGGGAGTGGACACGGGGCTGGAGTCAGGAGCATGGGACAGGAAAACCAGTAACAGATCTCACTGGTAACTGCCACAAACCACTCCAGGATACTAAGCATGCCAGGAGGTCTTTTTTTTTTTTTTTTAAAGACTTTTTGATGTGCACCATTTTTAAAGTCTTTATTGAATTTGTTGCAATATTGCTTCTGTTTTATGTTTTGGTTTTTTGGCCACGAGGCATGTGGGATCTTAGCTCCCTGACCAGGGATCGAACTCACTCCCCCTGCATCAGAAGGCGAAGTCTTAACCACTGGACCACCAGGGAAGTCCCAGGAGGTCACATTTTATCAATCAAATCCAATCTATCAAGCTTCTTTCTGAGGTGGGGAAAAGCCTGAAGTCAATGCTTTTGGAGGCTCCCTTCACTCATTCTGTGCAAGAAACCTTGGCACGCACTTAGTTCAGACGAAAACAGATGAGCCGTCTATGTGATGCCTATGCTGAGTGCTGGTCAGCGAACTCGGCAGTCGCTCCTGGAGGGTCCCAGTTCCTCCAAGGGGACATCCGCCCCACACCCTAGAAACTTTGGCCCATTGGCCTCAAGCATCAAAACTCCAGTTTGGGGGCCTGTCTTTCCCAGCAATCCCACAACCTCGACCATCCCGAGACAAAATAGCACATCATCACTTAATGGGCTTAGAAGTTCCAAACTGGCAACCAGCCAACATAAAGGGTTTATGGTCCTGTGAATTAGATGTCAAAAGTTAAAAATCAGAACATTGGATACAGAAATCTAGATTTCCATGGAGAGTGATGATATTATATCACATTGTGAGTGTACTTAATGCCACTGAATTGTATACTTAAAATGGTTAAATGGTAAAATTTTATGTATATTTTACCACAATAAAAAAATGTATAAAAGGTCTAGATTTCCTGCTTCTTTGAAAAATTAGAATACTGGGCAAAGTACATGAGGAATCTCTTTGTATTATTTCCTATAATTGTATGTGAATCTATAATTATCTCAAGAAACATTTCGATTAAAAAATGTAAAAAAAAAACCCAAAAACTATTCCACAAAATTGTCTTCCCACACAGCAACATTAGCACCTTGGCCATCTCTGCTCATTTCCTATACATGAGACTTGTTTCCTTTATAGGATCTGCCCAACTCTTCGTGTAGACATTTGGGTTTGAGACCCTGGACTCTTCCAAAAGAATCTTAAGGTTAAAGAAAGTATGGTTTCCAGGGTGGCCAGCACACCCTCCCTATATGTTACCTCCTCCCCGGGGAAGAGAGCCTGGATGTCAGGAATGCAGGGATCCAGCAGCCTTCCTTGGATCCCTGACCTCTCGATGGGCTCAGGTCTTTCCTTATGTGGGCATCCATCAGCTGCTCACTAGTCAATTGCATGGAAAGCCTGTCCTTTGAGTCTGTCTCAGGAGACAGCAAAGACCAGGAGTCCCAGGCAGTGGTCAGACCAAAACGAGCAGGGAGAGAGCGGTGCGGGACGTGCAGGAGAGGAAAGAAGGTGGGGTCCCCAGCGCCCAGAGGCTGGCAGTGGGAATCCTGGGGAGGAAACCAGGTTTAGTAATTGGACCCTGTTCTGGGTTGAATTGTAACCCTCTCCCACACAAACCCAGTTCACATGTCCTAACCCCTAGGACTTGTGAACGTGACCTTATTTGGAAATAGGGTTGTCGGGGAGGTAATAGTTAAGATAGGTCATTCCGGTAGGCCCTATTCCACTATGACTGATGTACTTATAAAAGGGGGAAATTTGGACACAGAGACACACACACAGGGAGAATGCCAGGTGATGATGAAGGCAGAAATGAGGAGATGCTTCTATAACCCAAGGAATGGCAAAGATGGCCAGCAAACCACCAGAAGCGAGGGGAGAGGCCTGGAACTGATTCTCCTTCACAGCCTTCGTTAGGCACAAATCCTGCCAACACCTTGACCTCAGATATCTGGTCTCCAGAACTGTGAGACAATACATTTCTCTTGTTTCAGCCACCCAGTCTATGGTACTTTGTTACAGCAGCCCTGGCAAACAAATACAGACTGATCCCAAGTAGTTCTGGGATGGGCCCTTCCCCTTTCCTGCCCTGAAATGACCTTTAAAAGTGAACAAGATGGTCTATGTTCAGTGGAGAGGAAAGAGATATTTCTAGACAAGAGAAGTAACGCGAGCAGAAACAGGCATTGACAGGAGGCTATTGCGACGGGGAGGGAGGTGGGAGTTAAGATAATAATGCTGACTAACTTTTCTCCAGCACCTCCTGTGTCAAACATCCTTAAAACAAGTTGGTTTGAGGTAAGTATTAGTATCATGCTCATTTTACATGTGAGAAAATTGTGGCTCAGAGAAGTTAAACAGTATGCCCAAGATCTGGTAAGGGGGGAAAGCCATGATTTGAACCTAGAATCAGAATAGCTTGTTTGTAACTTTTCCAAGCAGAGGCAAAAGGAATTGATACCTTAAGGCTCACCCTGATCGTCTAGTTGGCCTGGGATCCCTCTGGTAGTTTAGCC
>NW_020174423.1:502415-514383 GCF_003031525.2 Neophocaena asiaeorientalis asiaeorientalis | reverse complement strand
GACCTGAAGCAGTCCCTGCCTGTTAAACCTATCCCACACATGGCCACTGGGCAGATTCAGTGTTAAACCAGCCAAACCGGAAGAGAGGATCCAGGGCCAGGGCCAAGTTCTTACACCATGTCTCTCCTGCAGTGACTGGTGGTTGCTGCAGAGGCCACCCAGAGTGCCTACAACACTGGCCAAGAAACGCGGGGTGGTTTGAGCATGGCCACACTGACACCCGTTGAAAAGGATTTACTTCACAGTTGCCAAAGAAAGCCTGAAAACAAACACAAACAATCCAAAACATTCATGTTCAGAAAAAATGGTCAAAGACCTCTTTACCCAACCCACAGGCCTAGGGAGAAGAAGTTGGCTAGGTTTAGCTCATCGTATGCGATAGTCAGGGACTCAGCTGTCTTGTCAAACCTTGAAGTCTTTATGATCAAACAGCACAGGTGTCACTCCAAAAACTGCCTATGACATCCTTCATTAGAACCCCCTTTTTGGTCCCTTAAGGCAGAATTCCCAAACAGGTTAATCTTATACCCAGACAGGATCCTTGTGGCTGGGGCATTTGAAATGCAGATATCACTCTCATAAACACTTAAATGTCACTTAAAACATAAACACTTAAATTCACGATGTGCCAGGCATTCCTAGTGCTTTATATATGCCAATTCATTTCATCCCCATACTTAATCCTAACTTTCTTTAAACCACATAGCCAGTAAATGGTGGAATTAGGATCTGAAAACTAACAGTCCAGAGCTTATGCTTTTAACCACCATACCACACTGCCTTCTGAAAATATTTAGGGAAGGAGATCAACATTTTACCCTTTGAGCATTTGTGATATCCTCACCATCAAAACCAGGCATAAGGCAGCTGTTGCCAGCCCCATGCTCTTTCTTTCCTAGTCCTTAGAGCCGTTAAGGACAAAATGCTGGGAGATACCTGCCCACCCTTCCCTGATTCCTTCAGCATCTCCCAGAGGATTCTAGCCTCAGCCTCCCTTCCTACACACATGATGCTTCAGGTGAAAGGAGTAGTTTACCCCCATTAAACACTTGTGAATCTCAAAATTAAGGACTTACTTCCAGAAGGTCTAGTGAGTTATCTAAGACAGCATCATCACAGTGGCTCATCACCTTTGCCTGTTTTCCACCAGTGCAACCAGGATGATGGTGGTATGTGAAGGGAGAGAGCTGAGGGGTTTGCTACTCTGTCCAGGTAGACAACGTAGACACCACCAAGCACCGTGCAGCAATGCCTCCTTGTTCAGGATCCAGGACCTGGGACTTGGCTGCTCTTAGTTATGCAAATATAAGACACTCATTGTTATGGGGGAAGAAGTGTCTCAGGTCTTTTGGTCCTTTAAGGTCATCCCCCTTAACATGATATACAGAAGTGGCCCCTGGAGGGAGGTGAATAAATGCACTTGGCGCAAAGCAGTCTCAGGAAACAAAAGTGATAGTATCAGCCAGTCTACCTTTATAAGTCAAGGTTATGCCACAGCAACAAACAATCCCCCAAATCACAATGTCTTAAAACTACAGAGGTTTAGTTCTTACTCATGCTCCTTGTCATACTCTTTCCAGAGCTAAGGTTGACTAGCTGAAATATTGCTGGTCCCCACAGTAGAGGGAAAGAGAGCTCTAGAGGGCTGAACACTGTCAGTTAAATACTCTGGACCAGAAGTGACACATGTCATTGCCATTCCAAGCCATTGAGCAGGCTGGACCCCACCCTGCCACAAGGGAGAAGTCCAATGCTACCGTATGTCTGAAAAGCGGAGAGCCTGAACTATTGGATGAACTACAGAGATGGGGACCAGATTCCCTTTCTGTTTGAAAACCATTGTGATTTGAACCACGCTGACAACGAATAGAATGGAGGTGATGAATAGCATAGGAGGCCTCATGGCTAGGTTATATCCACAACCAGCAAGGCTGACTACAGCCTTGACTAAGTTTTCCTGGTTGAACTAAATTTAAATTGGAGATGAGAATATATAATCCCTTAGAAAAAATCAAATTGAACAAATCTAAACGTGGATAACAAAAGACCATCGTGATGCCTATTCTGTTCACATTATTGTTGGGATCAGAGAGAGGATTCTGAATCTGATCTATGTCCATTGTCAAAAAGAACGCTTTCAGGTATGTAATGAAGGAAAACTTTCTTTAGGATAAAGGGTATTCCATGACTAAGAAATACCTGAGTGCACAGTTGAAAAAATATGTCTCCTGAATGGCTCGGAATCACACACTGCACTGGGCATGATGTCACTGCACTGTGTGACATGCGGTAGGCCTTAAAAGTATTTGGCTCTCATAGGAAATTTACCAGATACTAGAAATAGAAACTTAAGACTAGTTTAGAAAATACTGCTGTAAGTGTATTAAGATGGACCAATAGAGACTGACATATGTTGACCAATATTATGGGCAATACTATTTGTATATATATATAATACATAGGCAATATTATTGTATCGCTTCAAAATTCATACATTGAAGTCCTAATTCCCAGTACCTCCTCAGAATGTGACTGTACTTGAAAATAGAAACTTTAAAGAGTGAATTAAGGTTAAATGAGGTCATTGGAGTGGGCCCTAATCTGACTGGTGTCCTTAAAAGGAGAGGAGATTAGGACACAGACATAGAGGGAAGACCATGTGAAGACACAAGGAGAAGGGGGCCATCTACCAGCCAAGGAGCGGGACCTCAGAAGAAATCAACCCTGCCAACACGTTGATCTCGGACCTCTAGCCCCTAGAACTGTAAACAATTTTGTGAACGTTTGCAATTTGACCTTCGTCCCTAACAGGAACCACATTATGTCCATTTCTAACGGACATCAGATTGCGAGCCCCACCTCTAGGGGCCTTTTCTGTCAATGACTGATCTCAGCGTGATAGTGCAATCCCCATCACTGCTATTGCAGTGGTCCACCTAGCATTTGTTTGCTTGTTTTTCTCAGTTTTCAGATCTAATTCTACCTTGGGAAGCAAGTCAGATAAGCATTATAATCCCCATTTTATACATAATGAAACTGAACCATGAAATAGTCAAATTGTTTAGCTCATAATTAGTCAGTGCAGTGCACAGGCTCCTTGACCCCAGAAGTTTCCTTTCCCAAGGCCACACTGTTTTACTTTGTCCCTGGGTAATAAACACTCAATACTTTATTTTGTGTGTGTGTGGCCGCACTGCCAGGCATGCCGGATCTTAGTTGCCCGACCAGGGGTTGAACCCAGGCCCCCTGCAGTGGAAGCTCAGAGTCCTAACCACTGAATCACCAGGGAATTCCCCAGTAAACAATACTGGGACTTTCCTGGTGGTCCAGTGGGTAAGACTCCACTCTCCCAATGCAGGGGGCCCAGGTTTGATCCCTGGTCGGGGAACTAGATCCTGCATGCACGCCACACCTAGGAGTCCACATGCAGCAACTAAGACCTGGCGCAGCATGCATGCATGCATGCATGCATGCATAAATAAATAAAATGTATATATATATATATTTAAAACAGAACAAAACAAAAAACATTCAATACTTATCTGTTCAAACTAAAAGGATGCCTTTTGGAAACTGATATTCAAGGTCCAGATAATCTAATCATAGAAATAGAAAACTGCTTCTACCCCAGCCTACCCCACACTTCATGTTATTTCTTAGCTTTTCATTTTCTTCCTTGAATCTCATTTTTTCCCAACTCAAGCAGTGCCTCCACTGACTAGCGGCTAAACTTAGAATTAAAAATTAAATTATTTCAAAGAAATCAAAGAAAGATAAGGTGTCACTTTCTTATATTTTGGGGTACTCCCCCCCCTTTTAGCATCCCACTGCCAAGCTGGTCAATCAAGTTCAAACTGGGATTGTTGGCATCCATTGAGTAGAGCACCGTGAATTTCTAAATCTCTGTCAAGATTAGGATGCCAACTGGCAGGGGAAGCTTAAAACAACCTCATTTATCTGGCCCTATTTAGTTTTATTCCTTCCACTGTGGTGGGGGGGAAGTCAGTTGGACATCTCCAGAAGATACAGCAGCGAGCAAGATACACAGGGTGCTTATCCTTGGGGAGTTTTACAGACATTAAGCAATTTCAGTGAAGGGTAATGATTATTATAATAGCAGAAATGTCAAGGTAAAAGGGCAGGGAAACATTTCCAGCAGTCAAAACAGCATATGTGACAGCTCAGAGCTTGGACAGGATGTAGAGAATAAGGTGGGAGTGGGTTGGGAGATTGGGAGCAGCTGAATGGTGCAGGGTCTTCTAGGTCTGCTTGGGACACTTCAGCAGCCACTGGCCACACCTGAAATGTGGTGAGTCCCAATTGAGAGGTGCTATAAGCATAGGATATATACTGGATTTCAAAGATTAGTACAAAAAAAAGATGTGATGTATCTCATTAACAGTTTTATATTGATTATATGCTGAAATGATAATATTATGGGTTAAATAAAAACATTTAAATTGCTTTTTTCTGTTTTTATTTTCTGATGTAGCTCCTAGAAAATTTCAAATTCCCTATGTGGCTCACATTCTATTTCTCTCCGACAGCCTTGAGAGCATTGGGAAGGGTCTGAAGCATTTTAAACAGGGAAGTGACATGGTCAGATCTGCATTTTCAAAAGACTCTGTGGTAAGGAGAGAGGATGGTGGGGAGACAAGACCCGAGGCAGAGAGACAGTTTAGGGGCTGCTGCAGTTGTCCAAGCAGGAGAGGGTGGATTAGACAGGGTAGTAGCAATGCAGGTAGAGACAACGTTTTAAAAGTCTGCTTACTAATACCAAACAGCTCTCATTCCAGGGAGAAATGACAGGTTGAACTGTATGAAATTTCCATCTTTGTCAATCAAAAATGGTTGAATATTGAAGGAGCTAATAAGGGCTAAAGTTGGAATAGTTGAGTCACGAAATAAGAATAGTATTGTATTATAACCCAAATAATGACATAAATGTCCATGAGTCCATACTGACATAAAAAATGGAATAAATAAATAAATGGGAGAGAAGTAACAACTCTTTCTTATAGAAAATTCCAATGAATAAATAATGGAGGAAATAGGAAATCACCATTAGTATATCACAGTAATAACTGCCTCAGACAAGATCCACTTAAGGATACTAAAATGAGCGGGAAAAAGCTGACATAGGTTATTTGTGTAGTCTTAAAGTATCTCCATCCAAATATTTCATAAAGCAAGAAAGAGTCAATTTACAGTGGAAAATTCCAGCAGATATCACCACCTTAGCCATGTGATGCAAGTTAACATCTCCCATAATACAGAATGACATCCCATATTCCTTGATATCATGCACTGAGGACATTACCACTCTGTGGTATCTTCCCAATTAATGCATAACCTCAATCTAATCATGAAAAAACATCAGACAAACCCAAACTGAGGGGCAGAAATAACTGACAAGTACTCTTCCAAAGAGATGAGAGAAGACTGACGCATAACCACAGATTGGAGGAGACTGCGGAGATTGACAACTAAATGCAATTTGAGACCCTGGATTAGGTCCCGTAATAGCAAGAAGACATGAGTAGAAAAACCAGTGAAACCCAAATAAGGTCTGTACTTTAGCTAGTAATATTGTACTGGAGTTAATTTCTTCATTTTCTTAAATGTTCTATGGCTATGGAAGATGTTATCTAAAGGGGAAGCTAGATGAAGGGTATATGGTAACTATTTTTGCAACTTTCTCTAAGTCTACAATTATCTAAGAAGAATTAACTGTTAAGAGAGCTGAGTATCAGCAATTTCATATAGTTCAACTTAATATATAAATCAGACAAGAAACAACCAAAACTGACATGCTAAAGCTACACTAAAACCACATTATCATAACATGCTACAAATGTACTTGTTTGGGGGACAACTTTTGCATCAAGATCAGAGCCTGCATCAACATTCAACTCATATATAATACTCTATTCAAATGATTTACAATATTTCTAAGGAAAAGTGTCAGGTGTCAACTAGGACTGGGAAGAACACAGCAATGGGTGGCACAGTTCCACTGGCTTTGTCATTACAAGGGACTGGGCTTTGGAACAGGCAGAGATTACTTCAGCCACCTTCCTTCATTCCCACTTCTGAAGACCTGCCACCATGAGGAACTCTAGGGGTTAGGATGGTCCAGGTCCCAACACAGAAACTACAGAATGGCAAGGTCCCCTCCAGCAGCTGTGCTGTGCTTAGGTGGTGTAAGTTTCCAAGAAAAGGATCAGCAGCTACATGGATGGCTCAGGATGCCTGTCCTACAGCTGGTGCCAAGCGAGCACACTGCCCCTCACCATGGCACTCAACAGCTGGGCACCGTTGAAGATGTTCTCTCATGACAAGGTAGTCTCAGAGCAAATTAAAATACTAATCTCCAAAATTATATGCCATACACTAAGTAGCATTTACAGCTCCTAGTTCTACTGGCAAGTGACTGGCAAGTATTTCTCTTCAGAGGCGGATTAGCTTTCATGCAGCTGAAGTACTAGTATGTTTATTGTTTATTGCATTTAAGGTATCACTGAATGGTCTGAGTTAATCTAACTTCTAGAAGTAATTTACTCTTTAACAGGTCAGGCTTCTTTTCATTTCACAGCAGTCATTACTGTAATTACTCATGCGGTGTTCCCTTTAACTCAGTGCTACTTAAGGTTTTGCTGGGAGCCAGAACTATAGTTCAACCCCACATCATCAAAACATACAAAAATGTTTTAAAATGGTAGATATCTGGCCTTGCTTTGTGTGTGTGTGTATTTTAATTAGATTTTATTTTATTATTATTAGTTTTGGCTGTGCCACATGGCTTGCAGGATATTAGTTCCTGGACCAGGGATCGAACCTGGGCCCCTGGCAATGAGAGTGCCAAGTCCTAACCACTGGACCACCAAGGAATTCCCTGGCCTTGCTTTGCATACTGTCTAAATTGATTACTCATGTTAAATATATACTCCTGCAGTTCTAAATTTGAATGAGGCCCTTCGAGAAATTCAGACCATAAGTCTTTGGAGAGCACCACAGTGATCAATGTCAAGGTCAGAGTGAGAATGGTTTTCAACAAATACAATCAACCAATTATATATATACCAAAGGAAATTCTTTATTGTAAACAAGATATAAAGTACAACAAAAGAAATATTGTGCAAATTGTAAATCACAAGGATTTTTTTTATTAAAAGAAAATTCTTTTTTGTTTTCCAAGGGTCCAAAGTTTTGATGGCAGAAATCTACACCCAATATAGAGAAAAATGTTAAATGGAAAGACATAATGACATTTTTCACTATATATTTTAAACAACTGACTTTTGTTTTACCACTGTATATATCATCCACTATACAAAACAGAATATAACAGAAATACTGTTAACAAAAGTGAATGTCCTAATTATTTTTCTACCTATCTACTTCCACATTCCCCCCCCCAATAAAAACTCCTATAAATTAACAGGACATTTGTCCACTTGTGAATAATGTTCACTCACTTTCTAATTCAATAAAGCACATGTTATATCCTCATAACATAAGGGTACTTTACTGATGTCCCAAGCCATCTTTTTGAAGGAGTTATCTAAAATTCTTAATATCCCTTCTTTACAATATGTGTTTTCATCTTCAATTTTTTTTTGAAACAAAGTGCAGTGTTTTTAGAATCTACGGAAAACACATTGGTATACAATTTTCAAATCTACACAGGGAATTGCAGCCAACTAAGGTTCAAAGCATAATAAAATGCCTAGTTATAGTCATTTGTTAAACTTTTAAAACAAAAACGCAAAAAAAACCCTGAAGCTACACTTCAAAGCAATTAAATTAATGAGGATTCCAATTCTTTGGGACCTCTTCAGCAATATACAGTTGCTCAATTCCAAACGTCAGCAACTAGTGTAAAAATGCTAGTTCTAGATATATTTAACAACTATGTCCACGAAGTTGAATGGAAAGACTAAGAATAGTAAACAAGATAACTCTAGGAAAGGATAATGATATTCGCGATAATACAAATCAATTTTACATCTCCATCTCTGTACCGTAACGTTTACTTCCAGTCTCTACACTCTTGAAACCAGTGCTTCTGAAGAATCACATCGAAAAGTTGGTCTCAAGTATAAATGGTGAAAGTAAAGTAACAAATTGTGCACACAAATTCAAAATCTGTGCTACCTGTGGTTGGGCTGACCTCACCTGAAACCTTCAAAGAATACTGAAAGGAATAAACTTTCTCATTTCTCTTACGTGGTAAGAAATGAGTCCTGCCACTCTTTGAGCTGCCTGTGGCCGTAGCACTTCTTACCATCTAACCCAGGCTGGGCCTTCTCCCCAGGCCGTGGGGCTCCTGCTTGCAGCCCGCACTGGAGGGCCACAGACTTGCAGTGGAAGCATTTTTATATCACCACTGGCTTCTGGCTGTGACCAAAGTTAGTCTGATTCTTTACCATCCGTCTGTCACTGTGTGGGAGCAGGGGTTGGAGGTAGGGTAATGTCATTTAACTTGCTCACTTCCATCTGCCAGTTTGGTAGCTTCTTGGCTGACAGATGGCGCCGGGCATGTTTGGTCAAATGGTCGCTCCTCATGAACCGCCGGTCACACATGGGACAGGCGAATTTCTTCTCACCTGTGTGGGTTCGTCGGTGTCTCGACAGTTCATCTGAACGAGCAAACCTCCTTTCACAACCTTTCCAGCTACAGCTAAAAGGTTTTTCTCCTGAAACAAAAAAAGTCATATTATTATTATTATGCATTTATTAAGTCGCTGTAAGTTACATATTAAATCATATTTAAGATACTTTATTAGACATTTAAAGAAACATCATTTGAGAAATTAAAACAAAAACACCTTGACGAAATCTTTTAGAAGACCTTGCACTGGTAAATACCATCCACTGAATTGGCTAATAAGGCAAGTTCTTCCTTAACATGCCTGGTTTACATTTGTGATCATTGCCAAAAAACCTTCATCCAAATTTCTAAGACTTAAATATGAAATAAGAAATGGTTGGTACCTGTATGCGTTCTCATGTGGGCCTTCAGATGAGAACTTTTAAAGTACGTCTTGCCACATCCTGGATGGCTACAGATGTGACTTCTTATCCTTGATGAGTCAATCTGAGGAGTGACTTTTGCTGCTGAAGGAGAAAACCCTGGAGCAGGGGCAATGGGAGAGAGTCTGGTGCCATTTGGGCTCACCACTGGAGGCTTGGGGTTCTGAACAACGGGCTGGGGTACAACAAACATGACGGCGCCTTTGGGCACCTGAGTGCCCATGAATACAACAGGTGGGCAGACGGCTGGCGGCTGACTGGGTGGAGTGCTGGGGACGACTGTTGTCACAACTGGGTTGTTTGCAGGGAGGGGAACCATCTGGCAGATGACGGGCATAGGTGGCACTCCCCCTGTTGATACTGCAGGTGGAGAGACTAAGACCGACTTTTGTTGTGAGGACATGGGGACCGGCTGAGATCTACAGATTACTGTCTCTGAGGAAGGCACAGAAAAGTCATAAAGTGCAGCACTTGCTTTCTCTTCAACACCTGCCACTGTGTCTCTCTCACGTTTGGATCTGTTTGGTGACACAGCTGCACAAGGTATGTTTTTTCTTGCAGTCTCAGCATTTAGGTGGGTTCTTCTTCGAAAAGAATTGTCCTGATAGTTAAGGATGCTGGCTGCTTTCACTGGGCAAGATCGGTGGTTACACAGCTGGGCGTCAGCTGTATGACGAATCACACTTGTTGCCTGAGCCTTGGGGAGTTTGGGGGCAGGTACTGGGCTTTTCTCCTCTTTGAAAGGTGCAGCAGCAATGTGAGGCTTGGCAGTATCTGACGATTTGAAGTGTCCAGTAGATGGCGCTGGTGCCATCAGATTTGACACTTGAGAGGGTTCAAAGTCAGAGGGACTGTAAGGTGGAGTCAAACACTAGAGCAGAGAAATACAGGCAACAGCGTGAAGAACAGTAGAGTTCATTACATAAATTATAAGAAATTCTCACTTACACTCATCTTTAAAGCAACGATACTTACAAATGCTGGGACTGTATGAAAATCAGGTGTACCAGGAAGCAGATTCTCTTCCTCTGACATATCAGACACTGGAGTAACGGGTCTGCTTTCAATGTATTTCTTAAAATCAGACTTCCAACTGCAGCTCATTGACATAAGTGCTTCTACGGCTTCAAAGTCACTTTTCTCTGCAGTTTTGTTCCAGGAATACATACTCTCTTTTGATCTTTCAGAAATCATTTCCATTCTTTCCTCCTATAAATACGAAAAATTAAATGCTATAAGCATATTGTCATCCACATGACACGCAGAGCAATGTGCAATTTTTTTTACTATCTGCACAATTTTTCAAAATAAAACTTGAAATAATTTTTCTCATCCCTACTCTGATAGTAATACTGATAAAAGTCTTCCTCATTCTTCCTCTCACACTTAGGCCTGAACACTGATACCCTTGCAAAGTAAAGAGGAACTTATTACCATTATGAGGACCAAGGCCAAAGGTACCAATGTACTTATAATCCAAAAAAGAACTGCTCGGCTTAGGAAAAAAAAAAACATTTTATATTCTTTCCAGAGTAGTCAACTGCAACAGGAGTCAGACAAAATAACTGAGGGAAGGCTCTGCAAAAAAGTCATCTTCTTTCAATACTACAGGTATGGGGACCTGGTGGTCCAGTGGCTAAGGCAACAGGCTCCCAATGCAGGGGGCCCGGTTTGATCTCTGGTCAGGGAACTAGATCCCACATGCACGCCTCAACTAAAGATCCTGCGTGCGGCAACTAAGACCGGGGCAGCCAAATAAATAAATATTTTAAAAAAATCATTAAAAGAAATACTACAGGTATGGTATGACATCTTTTCAGGTATGAGTTCCTACCAGAAAAAAATAAAAGGCCAAAACTTTCTTTTAAAAAGGCAAAGTATAGTGGACAGAGCTGTGGTCTGTTGATTTGGGTGTGACCTTTGGAAAGAATAATTTCAACTTCTTCATGTTTGTGTTCTCATTCACTGGATCTTATACTTAACACAATGGTTTGCTATGCGTAACTATGACCAGCTAATGCAATAGCACAAAAAAAAGATAATCAAAAAATTTAATATGCGACTTAAATTTGCAAGAACTCTGATTGTAAGGAATCTTCAATAGTCAAAATAGAATCTTATTTTAATTTTTTAAGGAACTGCTCCTTGACAAAAATAACAGCACATGCTTTATATTTATTTGAACAACTCCTTCTATCAGGTATTTAATGCTTCATATTAAAGTTCCTTAAACTGCACTAAAAGTTACTACCCTCCATCTCTCCAATTTTCCACCAATGTGATCCCATTCATTGGTCAAAGTAGAGATTGTGTAAACACACAGAAGAATTGTCTTTACGTGGCAAGGTATTAATCTCAACACTTGCTGAAAAAAACGCATAAACCCTTCGTACTGAAGCCTTAAGAAGCCATCGCTCTTGAAACATCGCTAACAATGCAATTGCATAATCGCGGGTCCTTTATGTAAGCTGCAACGGACAACGCATGTTGTGTAAAAGCCTCAAGACGCCAATGCAAAGGAAAAAAGAGAAAAGGCAGGCAGCAGGGAAGAACAGTGTGAGCTGGGAAGGGCACGGAGAAGTCGGGAGGGGAGGAAAGGGAGTGGGCCGCGAGAGAGGCAGGAAAAGGAAGCGCGGGCGGAGGCGCGGGAGGGGAAGGCAGACGAGGGGCGGGGGCGGACGGCGGGGGAGATCCTCGCTGGCTGGGACAGACGGATGGGGCCGCCCTAGTCTCAATGAGGCTCGCGGGTGAGTCATTGGGAACATTCCTCGCCGCTCGCACGTCCCCGCGTCCCTGCCCCCGCCATTGGCCAGCAGGCCGGGCGGCCCGGGCTGGGATTGGCTGGGCCGCGAAGGGCGGGGGCGCGGAGGAGGAGAAGGAGGGGGCGAGGCATGTGAACAAAGCGTGATCAGCGGCTGCTCCGGGCGGCGCA